>NC_056735.1:803910272-804187772 GCF_019279795.1 Protopterus annectens
GCAACTTTGTTAATGCAACAAATAATTGAATATGTAGTTTTATATGTATTTTTGACACAAATCTATTATTTATATTACCTCTGAAAATGGTAACATTCAAATGACATAATTCATAATCATATTTTTGATGTAACTATAAAAAGGAGGTAGTAGAATTGATATAGTCTGAAAATTACAATAAATTTTCCTTTGAGCCAGTCCATAAAATACATATATTATCTAAAAATCTGATGTATAATGTCCAATATCCCACAAAGTTAAAATCTTTTTTCCAGTTCTGCCATAACTATATTGGCAAATATTGGGGATGTACAATATTCACTGCCACTCCATTTTGCTGGTAGTATTCTCCCTAAAAACAGTCTACCAAAAAGCTATCATATTTTACATGTTTTGTAACTCATACCATTTATCAGATGTTATAAATCTAATTAATTGTGTTTACAGTAGAAGGTTGTTGGAAAAAAACTCTCTGGAAGGAAGGAAGTGGTTTCCTGGCTTAGAAGATTTCAGGAAGTAAAGATGTTAATTAGCCTCTTGCTGTTCAGGATTAGATGAATTAAGGACATCACTTGTTTGAATGTTCTGTTGTTTGGACCTGTTTTGAGCAGTTTTCTGGTGTGGATAGATTAGGCTACCAGTGCATCTGAATGGACAGAAAATGAAGGATCACCTGTTACCCCTGGCAGGAATTCTCTGCTCTGGAAAGCCACTGCACCAGAGATATGATGACTTAAAGAGGTGGGAAAGGGACTAACTGTCCAGGTGGGTTTTGGTGGAACAGGACTATATATAAATACACATGCATATCTGTATACACACATACACGCACACGCGTGCACACACATTTATACTAAGAATGGATCCTAGTCAGAAGCATTTTTGCAGGGGGTCAAGCCCAGCTGTACCCCCCCATGTGGGAGGGTGCATCCACCACACCCCCTGCATGTTATATATACCATCTCCAAGACTGCACTACAGTGGGAAAAAGGGTAAATTCTCTGGTCCCCACTGTACTGTGATCTCCTTTCAAAAGCTTCAAAATTTCGTAAGGTTGATCATATGGTCTTAACCATATGAGGTTCAACTTTTTGAACAGTTAAGTACTGAATGGCACCCATAGTAAGATATGTTAATGTTAAGATTTTATGCATTAGCTAAGGAAGCCTAAATCCAATGTATCATAATTGTAAAAAGGTGTTATTGCTCTCATGTCTGAATGATATCTGAAGTACTTTGCAGTGAAATGTTCCTTTGCTATATTTCTTAAGCATTGCAGTTCACTCATATAGTTTCATTATGATGGTGCTGATAATAATTGTTCTATAGTAATAGTTTCATAAAGCTTACTAACTTAGTTCAGTTATAAAATGTATTAATAAATATTTGTAAAGTCTGAATTGCTTTCAGTCATGATGTACACACAAATGGTATGAGTAACCCACTCCCGGTTTTCTCTTATTTCAACAGAATTCGAGGATATTGCCTACAATAGAGCCTAGTACCAGTGGAGAGTAGCCAAACTGATGCAGCAAGCTCTTAAGTATAAACATTCAATTATATTAAGTAATATGAAAATATATGCCCCTTTAAAAAAACTACCATTCAGTCATGTAGCTCCAAGCTTTATTTTCATAGATTATTACAGTGAGAACATTAGTTCACAGAACATATAAACAGATATGTCAATGCATTTTCCTGAACCAGTAAAGTCAAAGGAACTATAGTGTAACAATAATCAATAGTTTTGTAATGAAATAATTTGCTGCTACGGAAAAAGTAGTTGTCTGCATTTAATCCTGCAATATTTCATTGCACTTTGTTTATGACATCATATTACACAAAGTAATCCAGCTGTTAATCAACATCGCAGAATAAACTGTAACATCAAGTACCATGAAGAAGTAGTTATCAGAATCCATGCATTGCATTAATGGATGTAAGTCATATACACTTGCTTTATTGGAATTTATAACTAAATGAGTAAATGGTTCATTTACTGTTATTAAATAAAACACAAGTTGTTCAGAACACTTAAATGTCCATTTCTTGACACCATTTCTTTCTGTCTCTGTCTCTCTCTCTCTTTTTTAATTTGTAATTGGTTTGCCTCTCCCTTTAATGTTGTTGTTTTCTACGGATACTCAAGGCCCCAGGGCAGCTTACCTTCATGACTCCCAATGAGGGATCTCTCACCACATCTCCTGCCCACCCAAGATGTTTTTACAGTGTGTGATTTGAGGCTCAACCCCTATGGATCCCTCAGTGCATGACAGACTGGTATACATTGAACACTAGGAGCTTCAGGGCCTGGTTGAGACAGCAGTTGATGTGTATTGAGAGGCACCTGCACCCAATGCAGCCTCTCTTCCAGTGGGTATAAGACTCACTAACCTGACCTGACCATTCAGTCAAGAATGGCATTTCCCAACACACCCTTAATGTTTCCCCTCCAGGTCCATCACAGAGGAGGGATATCTGAGGTCCTCTGGCTCAGGGTGGTCTCTGTGTCCTGAATCTCACCCTTTATTTTTTTCTGTTTTCCATATGTAAGTCTTGTCATCCCTCCCTCCAATGTCAGTACACTGTAATGTTACTGTCCGTCTTATATGTATACAAAGTTTAAATGTTTTATTAACTTTTTTCCTAAGCCTCTTTCCAATAACATCTAGAAAATGGAGGGGTCTATCCCACACAAAAACATAATGCACCTGTTCCCCCATCTCTGTCTGCACAATCCTCTTAATATGTTGCTCCTGTGTCCTTTGAATATTCTCTTCTCTATTTCTAATTTTCTAGCTTCCCCTTCCAACTTTATAAAAGCCTAAACAGAGTGTACATATAACGACTTCCTTTTATAGTAAATAGAACAAACCATGAAGTAGTTTAGGTGAGCTGCGGGCCAGTAGGGCTCTGCACCACTAATCACAGGTCAAAGTTAAAGTTCTCTAGGTATCCTCCCCGTCTGAACCCTCAACAATGCAACAAAAATGACCAAAGGCAATTGTGACTTTATATACATTGTTTATTCTGCAAACACCTACAATGGTTTTCACTCATTTTACACTACTTCATATGTGAGGGCTTCATTACAGGGCTGAAATTCCATAAAATGAGTGCCATTGCTTCCAGTTTAGCTTCTTTTAATTAAAGGTCGGTGTCAATATTCTCTGATTACTATTATGCTGAAGGACTGTAAATATTACCTTATACTGTTTCATGTCTGAAAACTAATTATTGAAGGCAAATGGGAAGAGTATGGTGAAAATGCTGAAATAATGTGATTATCTAGCAAGGGAGTTATCTCTGGATAATATTACAAAGCCAGGTTTTCCATGTAAATTAAGTAGTAGGATGAATATGGTAGCAGGAATACTTCATTACAGGCAGTGATGAATTTCACTATAAACCAAGCTGAAACAAGGCTAGTTTAATTGGACTTCTTGATGGCTAAAATTCTTTCAGTCATATATTATTTGTAGTTTACCTATTAGAAATTGACTAACCATCCGATGGTTGCAATTAGTTGCTGCTATATATTGGTGTATTTGGAATGTTGTTTTGCTTGGTCTGAGAAAGCATCAGTTTGGCATGAAAGCATTTACCAGTTTTTTATCTTTGTATTTATTAAAAGATTTTACACCCTTGTTGGATGTTTTTTCATTTTTTTCTATTTTTTACATAATATAAACAAATTGGCTTGTCTATAAGCAAACTCAATATGTGAGGATGTGCTGTACCCTGGAAATACTAAGAGCAAGTACAGTGAATACATTCTGAAGGAGAGAAAGTGAAATGGGGGAACTGTACACAAATAACATTGGTTGTACTACAGAAGTCATTATGAGGGGAGGTAAACTCAGGAAAATGTACTCATACTGCAACCAAATGTGTTGAATTGTCAAAGAAACATTTTTAACATAAATACTGCCATATCACTGTAGTGATAATTAATCTTGGTGGCAACACTTGACATATGCACATGAATAAAAACTGACATCCTAACAAAGAATATGAGAGGGACAAAAAGCTACTGTAACAAAGGGGAGTTAATGTGGCATACATGTTAATAAAACTCTGAGTCAAGATAACAGCTAACAAAGACAGTAAATACCTTATTGGATAAGGTCTATGGATAAATGCATAGACTGCAGTTACTGCATATGAGATATATATACAAATAATTTATGTATGCTATCCATCACAACTGCACAGTAAAAATTGAACCTTATAGCTGTTGTGTCATGCACATCAGAAAAGAACATGTTTTTCAGTAACTGTTATTGGCACCAATAGAAAGCAGTTTATCACCAATAAACATAATAGGCAAGCATATGATTTGTAGTCATCTAAATGCTAAATGGTAATATAATAACACTCAACATACATAAGTGACAAACAGGGCAGATCTGATGACATGTTATAATTTCATGGGTCCACTGGTAAATGTCACACATTTCATACATCATTATACTGAACGTGCTTACAAGGAATTACAGGAAACAGTAACATAACAGCAATTCATCATTCAGCACCGACACAC
Organism: Protopterus annectens; assembly: GCF_019279795.1. Taxonomy (NCBI): domain Eukaryota; kingdom Metazoa; phylum Chordata; order Ceratodontiformes; family Protopteridae; genus Protopterus; species Protopterus annectens. The sequence goes on from NC_056735.1 coordinate 803,914,816, forward strand.
AAGTAAGTATCATGACAGAGGCCCAGTCACACTTTCAGATGATCTGGCAGCAAGCTACAGTAAGAAATGTTTTATGGAAGCCCTTCTCTGCCATTAAGCTGTACAGTTTGAAGAAATGAATTGCAGTAATAAAGAAATGTTTGACTGAACACATGCAATACAGAGCATAGTTATTTCAAAAATAAGTGATGCCTCTGAGCAATGACTCACATAATAAACAGTCACATCTTGTCATTTTCAAATCCCTATTAGGACAGATATAAGAGAGGTGCATATCAATAATGGATGCCACAGAAATACACATATCAGTTGTGTCACAAAGAACACCCTTGAAGAGCGTACAGCATTTTCCTATCATAAGTAGTATGGATGCCCTACATTGTAGGACAAGGCCTGAAAAAAATGGCAGTCTGACTATACCATAACAATACTGTGAATAAGCTACTGCTGTCTGACACAGTTGTCTAGCAGACAGATGGTACCAGATTCAAACCCCTACCTATGATACAGCCTCTCTACAGACATGTGTATTGACTGCATGTGCCACAGGAGATAGCAATGGAGGCTGTCACAAATAACTGAAATCAATATGTGAAGCAAGAAAGGAGTTATGGACAGAATTTGAATGGTTTAGTCAAAATTCTGAAAAGGAGCTATGCATGTTACTGTCCACACAACAGTGAGGAGAAAATAATAGTGCTTTTTTGCCAAGGAAGCTTTTTTCATCATGTGGTACACGCACTGTAGCAGAATTGAACTACATTCTATCTGTGTAGATATGCTACAAAAGTCTGTACTCAATGCACATGCTACACACCAATAAAAGGCATCTTCGTCTTACTCCTACAGCCAAAGCTCTTAAAAATTGGTGTGAAAACTCAATGCACATGCCACAAAAGCACTTACAGCCCGATGTGCCCTGAATAAACATTTACCTGCCATGCAATCACAACATATGATTATATATCATTGCCCAACATAAAAAATGGATATGGATAACTAAATACCATGCTTTTTGTGTCACATCCATACATTCATATGATATTGCCCTTTCCTAGAATTGAACAATAAGCTTTGTAAGAATGCTGATTAATGACATGTGCATGAAGCACAAGCACCATAGAGGAAACCTTAACATAAGTGTGACACTCCATGTACTCCAAGTTATTACATTATATGATTGTGTCACAAACAATCTCTTTGAGATAAAAGAGATAGAGAGACATCTCCCACTGCAAATGTGCAAATTATAGCTGTGATGGTTGCTATTCATGCATTACAGTAGAAGGCCACACAAAGCTAACAGTTACTGAATGTGGCTTTTGAACCCCTGAGCATTTTACTACAGAAAGTATATGATATGGTAGAGAACAAACGCACCACAATAGAAGTCTTACTACAATTGTGAGATATGTCAGTATTTCAAGGCATAACATCATGTTACTGCTGTGAAGGATATGTGTGCCTGTAACTGCTGTAGTAAAGCAACAAGATACAGAATATTTTCCTCATGCCAGAGGGGAACACATACTACAACTGATACAGAAGGATAATGTAATCACGTCATCATTAATCTGAATAAAAGTGTTGTTATGTGAGAAATTGTCATAGCTTTTTGTAAGAAGAATCAACATCTATATGTGTACACAGCCAGATGTGTTTGACAACAATGTTAACAAAATGTAAAGTCACAATAAGATTGATACAATGTAGTCTGAGTATTACTATCTGGATTTGAAGTAACTACCTAAGATCATAAGCTCTAGATTAGTACCTGAATCACAAGAGCCATACAACATGTTGCTGTAGAGTTTGACAGTGCACATTTGAATGGATGCCATCATCGTTGCTCATTAGCTGGATGTTTATGCTAAAATGTGGATGGAGGGCACAATAACACTGTACAGCTACGCATCAAATGTGTTTGAAGAGTAGTATACATAGTATGAGGGTGAAAGACACACTCGCATGTAGACTCAAACCTCTCACTTCTGTAGGAACACAATCTACAAAGCACAGTGTCAAAGTCATGCACCACAGGAGAAGTAATATTACAACTGTGAGACACTGCAGTTATGTGAGCATTATGTAATCATTGTGTTGCCAAAAATGTATTTTCTCTTGGGGTAGTAGAAATTGCTAGTTTAACACTGTGCCACTAATAATACATCTTATAAGTGTAAGTGTTAAATAATGATGGTTGTCAATTAGCCAACTGTATACAACAGCAATCGCTGTCACATTATTTAAGCAAGGATGGATTTAAACTACCTACCTATCTAGTTACGCAGTCTATAGAGCACAGTATCAGCAGCCAACACCACAGGAGAATTCTGAGTACAAGTGAGGCATACAGCATCTATGAAGGGATGATATCAGCAGTGAATTGCCAAGGTGACGTGCAAGATAAAATGGCTTTTACAGTCATCTGGGGTTGTAAATGTTGCAAAAACAAATGTGTATATATCAATCCTGCATCCATTTACAGTCACACACACACTCTTAGATGGTAATCACTGCCGTGCTTGAACCTCTTACTTATCTATTTATGCAGACTAGAGGACAGTGTAAGAACTGCAAACGCCATAGGAGAAATCTGAGTTTTAAAGTGTGAGACTGCCATTCAAGAATAATGGCCTCATCAGTATGTTGCAGAGAACATGTTATGAAATGTGGGATAAGGGAATGGGGGACTGATCTACCTCTACAAACTTTCCTCAGGCAGAAGTGGATTGATTTCAGATATTGTGGAAGTTATGCCTGCCTCACTCAAGAACACCACACAGACAAATTCATCAATGTGAGATTCAAGCATACTGCCTATTGAGTTACATAATCTATTGGTCATAGTATTAAATGCATGTGCCACAGTAAAAGACTTAATTCAACAGAGCCATTCATCACCACTTCATTGTAGAAACACTGCTATGGTTAAAACTCAATATACTGATGTTGAATGAGAGTTCTAGCAAAATATGTCATACAAGTGAAATGTTATCTCATTGTAAGTGTGAATGAAAGCATTCCAAAGTAGTATGAGATCTATAACAACAGGGGAGTCAGTACTGTATCTGAACCACCTACCTAACTCATTATACACACTGTAGATCAATGTATGAACTGCAAGTGCCACAGGAGAAATCTGACAGCCATACTCTGAGAATGCACTTTAGAAAGAATTACCTCATCAGTGCATTGTAGAGAAGATGTTGTTGTGAAAGGTGGGATAAGGTGATAGTGAAGTAATCAAGCAGCTTAAAATGTTTTGCTAGAGTGGAAGCTGATTGAGCACAGCTGTGTTGGAGGACATGCTCACCAGACTCTTTACAGCCCCATCACACACACACAAAATTTTCCCATGTTGGGCATTAAACATCCTACCTATCTAGTTACATAATCTAAAGAACACAGTATTAATTGCAAGCGGCACAGGGGGAGAGTGCACTTTTGACCTCATGACCTCATCACTATGTTGAAGAGAGGATGTTTCTGTTAAAAAGTGGGATAAGGGAGCTATGTGTAAAGATAAATGTATTCTTCTCAGGGGAAGTGGACACAGCACCAAGCATTACTTACTTGTCACTATACTCAGACCTATGTCACGTGCTCGACTTTTTAAATAGTTGAATTTTATATGATCAAACTCATAAGACTGACTATTCAAAAAGTTGAACATATATAAAAACTCAAAAATGCATTTGAAAAGGGGCTCAAGACCTCATGCACTCCACACCCCCTGCTAATTATATATATACCAACTCCAAGATTGCTCTACAGTGAGGGAAAATGGCATATGTCTTGATCCCCACAGTCTCAGAACATTTTTTTAGTAAATAGGGATATTTTGAATTTTTAGTCAATCATGTGATTTCAATTATATAAAATTCGACTGTTTCAAAAGTCAGTCTTTCAAATAGTAATTCATGGTGTTTTGTTTTTCCCAAATGGGATGACTATGCATTTTTTGGCATTTAGCTTGAGACCATGACTTTGACACCAGGTGTCCATCTCAGTAAGGCCCTTTTGGAGAATGTTCGTGTCACTCAGAGAGTCAATTATGGCTCCCAGTTTGCAGTCATTGGCAAACCTGGTTAGCCATAGTCCTCCTGTGTTTGCCTGTACTTCTGAGAAGTATATGCCGAACAGTAGGGGTCCAGGACCAAGCCTTGTGGGACACCACTTGTGACTTGTTTAGAGTCGGACCTGGAGCCCGCTATTCTTACCATGTGAGTTCTGTCTGTAAGCCAGTTGGTAACCCATCTCGTGACGTAGGGGTTTATGTTCAGGCTGGTGAGTTTTTCTATAATTCCTGAGTGGGGAATGGTGTCAAAAGCCTTGGCGAGGTCAAGGTAGGCTGTGTGAACTACCTTCCCCTCATCTATGGCCTTGGTGACTGTCTCGAAGAAGTCAACCAGGTTTAGTAGGTATGATCTGCCCTTAACAAAGCTGAACTGGGTCAGGTCCAGTGTTTGAAGGTTCCTAATGTCTTTGTTAATGAGTTCCATGATGATGCGCTCCATAGCCTTGCAGACCAGGCTAGTCAGGCTTATGGGGCGATAGTTACCAGGGTCAGTTGTGGCCCCTCCTTTGTGGAGTGGAATAACCGTTGCTGTGTGCCATTCTATGGGCACGTAGCCTGTGGAGAGGCTGAGGCTGAACAGTGTGTTTAGGTGGGGGGTTAGTTTGTTCTGTAGTTCATGCAAGATGCAGCCTGGGACACCATCTGGCCCCATTGATGCTGTGCTTTTGGCTTTTGAAAGGGCTGTTTTCACCTGTGCATCTGTGATTTCCGGGACACTACACTTTCCAGTATTGTTGTGGGTCCTTTTGGGGGTGAGGGGGGAGTTTGCACTGAATCTATCTGCCAGGATGTTGGCAATGTCAGTGGGTTCAGTATATTTTGTGCTATTTTGCACTAGCTCAGACCATATCTGCGAGTTGCCACTTAGATTCTTGGCATAGCTAAAGAAGGCTTTGTGGTTATCTTTCAAATCCTTGGCCATTTTTCTTTTGACGTTAGCCTTAGAGGATTTTATGAGGGACCTTAGTTTCTTACTGATACTGATCAGGGATGTTTCAAAGTTTCATAGTTTAGTACTAGGCTATCTGCCCTGGGGCATTTGTAAGCCTAGCCATAGTGATGTGGCTTTCACCACCCTATGAAATGGTACAAAAATGTACAGAATAGATTTAGAATACTGTGCCTCTGTCTAGTAGTGACACAGTGAAGGTCCTCTTATATAATAGAATTAGTTTGCTGTGCCCCTGTCTAGTAGTGACACAGAGGTGACCCCTGGGGTAAACTTACGATCTCCCATCCACTCATCAAGATTTCTCTTGAAGAGAGTCAGTGAGGGGCTCTGCCTAACATGAACTAGGATTCTATTCCAGAGCATGGGAAGCCTCTGGGTTATGAATCTATCCCTCCAGCATGTCCTATTCATACTTGTGCCGAGGTTTAAGTCTTTAGCTCTCATGGTTCTGATGGATTTGGATTTTTTGAGGTGGAGCATGTCCATCAGTTGCTGATTGGACTTGGCCTTGTATGTCAGGCACAGATCACCTCTGACCAGGCGGTATGCTACTGAATAGAGCTGGAGTTTCTTTAGTCTGGCAGAGTAAGACATATGTTGGAGACCCTTGATCCTCTTGGTGAGGTACTTTTGTGGTCTCTCCAGCTGCTGCAAGTGCTGGGTGAGGTACATACCAAATGGGGCATTGTACTCAATCATGGGTCTGATGAGGGAGGAGTATAGGGGTACAATGACATCCTTGGATCTGGATGTGAATCCCTTCATGATAAGGTGTGCAAGGTAGAATGTCTTTCTAACCACTTTGGCAATGTGGTTGTCAAATGAGAGGTCGCTGTCAATTTGGGTCCCTAGGTCTCTGATTACTTTTTCCATACTCAGTGGGTTGCTGTCTATGTGATAATTTGTGGGTACTTTGTTTTTCCCAAAGGGGATGACTATACATTTTTTGGCATTTAGTTTAAGGCCATGACTCCGGCACCAGTTGTCCGTTTCTGTGAGGCCTTTTTGTAGGATGTATGTGTCAGCTGGTGTATCGACTATGGCAGCTAGTTTGCAGTCATCTGGGAACTTTGTCAGCCACAACCCTCCCATGTTTGCTTTAACATCTGAGAAATAAATGCCGAACAAGAGGGATCCCAGGACAGATCCCTGTGGGACACCACTTGTGACTGGCTTTGAGTCTGACATGGCTCCAGCGATTTTGACTTCATGGGTTCTGTCCTTTAGCCAGTTTGCAACCCATCTAGTGGCATAAGGGTTTACATTTAAGCTGTTGAGCTTATCTATGATGCCTGAGTGGGGTATTGTGTCAAAGGCCTTAGCCAAGTCCAGATAGGCTGTATGGACTGCTTTTCCCTCATCAATGGCTCTAGTGACTGTTTCAAAAAAGTCAACCAGGTTCAAAAGGCAGGATCTGCCCTTTACAAAGCCGAACTGGGTGGGATCAAGTGTCTGTAGGTCCCCAATGTCTCTGTTTATGAGTTCCATAATGATTATTTCCATAGCTTTGCAGACCAGGCTGGTTAAGCTTATGGGGCGGTAGTTCCCAGGGTCTGTAGAGGTACCCCCTTTGTGGAGTGGGACCACTGTTGCTGTACGCCAGTGTTCAGGTACATATCCTGTAGTAAGGCTAAGGTTAAATAGCATTTTTATGTGTGGGTTTAGCTCCTCTTGGAGTTCACGTAGCACACAACCCGGGATACCATCAGATCTCATTGATGCTGTCTTTTTAGCTTTGCTGAGGGCAGCTCTCACCTGGACATCTGAGATGACAGGAAGATTACATTCAGCTGGGATAAGTATTTCTTCTTTTGGGGGTGAGGAAGGGGAGAAATTTGCACTGAACCTGTCAGCCAGAATGTTGGCAATATCTGTGGGTTCAGTGTAATTTTTGTCATTGTGAACTAACTCTGAGCATATCTGAGGGTTTTCACCCAGGTTTCTAACATAGCTGAAGAAGGCTTTGTGGTTATCTTTAGTGTCCTTAGCGATATTTCTCTCAAAGTTGGCCTTGGATGTTTTTATGAGAGTAGTTTTCTGCTAGTGTTGATCAGAGATGTCTTCCCTTTATGGGATTTTGCTCTGCCATGCAGTAGCTTCCTTCTTTTGTTATACAATTTGTTAATGGCTGAGGTCCACTAGACAGGACACTTGCCTTTGGTGGAGAGGGTCTTGGATTTATTTGGGATTGTATGATCCATGCATTCTTGGAGATGTCCATAGAAAGCATTTGTGAAGGATTCAGCATTGTGGGATGTGGTTTCCACTGGCCCAGTGGGCTTAAAGGATACCATCTCAGTCTTAAGAAGAGTGAAGTCTGCTTTTGAGAAGTTTTTCACTGTGGTCTTTTGTGTTGGGGGTGGAGGTGGGATATGTATATCCAGGGTGATTAGTTTGTGGTCAGATCTCACTAGTGAGGGGTATACCTCCGGTGTGGATCATTTTGTCCCCATGTTTGTGATGATCAGGTCTAGTATATTCTCTCCCCTAGTGGGAGAGGTGACTAGTCGTTCCAGTGCATTTGAATTTATGAATTCCAGGAACCTTTGGGCTAGGGTGTTAGGGCTAGAATAATGTACCCAATCTATGTTAGGGTAGTTGGTGTCTTTCCTTCTTGGGATTTGCTTTTTTTCTGAACTAGTTTCCTCCTTCTATTGTATATGGCAGGGGTCCACCAGACTGGTTTCCTTCTCTTAGGGGAGTGAGTTTTAGTTTTGCTAGGGATGGCACGATAGATGCATCCTCGTAGGTGCTCATAGAGTGCATTTGCAAAGGTTCCTGCATCTTGGACACTGTTATCCTTTAGTGTGGGGGCTGTGAAACTTACCACCTCTGTCTTAAGAAAAGTGAAGTTTGCTATAGAAAAGATTTTCACTGTGGTTTCCTTGGTTGGAGGTGGTGGTGTGGTGTGGACATCCAGAGTGATTAGTTTATGGTCTGATCTAACCAGTGATGGGTTGACCTCTGGTGTGGAACACCTATCGCCCATGTTAGTGATGACCAGATCCAATATGTTTTCACCTCTGGTAGGGAAGTTTACCAGCTGATCCAGGGCATTTGAGTTGATAAATTCCAGGAAGCGCTGGACCTTGGAGTTTGTACTTGAGTAGTTTTCCCAGTTAATGGTAGGGTAATTGAAATTGCCAAATATCAGGGTGTTCGGTAGGACCTTCATGTTTTCCAGTGTCTCCAGAAAGGCGGAGTGGTGGTCCTGGTTCATGGAGGGTGATCTGTAGCAGGTCACAATTTGCATTGCAGATTTGCCTAATGTTAGTTGCACATGGATGATCTCAGAGGTATCATGCTGCCCCACTAACCTGGAGGTGTAGGTATCTTTGATGAATATGGATACACCCCCTCCTTTTGTGTTTCGGTCCATGTTCTGTGGCCGAAATGTGTGGTATGCGTTGTAACCCAGTAGTGCTGGATTGCTCTCTGGAGCCTTGAACCAGGTTTCAGTTACTGCAGAGATGTCAATGTTCTCCATACTGAGGAGTGCTTCGAGCGCATGCATTTTGAGATTTAAATTCCTGGCGTTGAGTAGCATAACCCTCATTTTTTTATTTGTGCTGTTTACGGAAGTGAGTTTGACTTTTGAGCCTTGCCTAAAAAAGGCACTATGGGAGCAGCAAGAGCCTTGGCCAGTATTCAAAAGCCTTTGGGTGACAGGTGAAAGCTGTCTCTCGCAAAGCAATGAGGCCTGTCGAGCATGTCATACCAGGCTGACAGACACTGGATCCCCTTTGAATGACACCAGAAGCTTATCCAATTGTTGAAATTGATCATTTTTTTCTTTATACTGCGGTATCATTCTTGGTGAGGGCAGGATGCTACTCAGGGTCAAGGTCATACCTGCCTGGGCTACATGATCAGAGAGCTCTTCCATGTCTCTTTCCATGTAGTCCAGGGAGGTACATCTCCGGTCATTCACATCAACATGAACAATGACAGAGTCATATTTGTACTTGTTCTGGAGTGACCTGAGTGATTGTGTTATGTGGCGGATTCTTGATCCCGACAGGCAGCTAACAGTAACCTTCTCCTCGTCCAGCCTAGTGAGTGGGACGTCAGTGTGCCTGACTATAGAGTCACCTATTACTAGTGTGTTAGGTATATTATTCTGCCTTAAGGGCTGTGATTGTGCAGCACACTGATTTTGTGTTTTATGTGTTGTCTGGTTTGTATCGGGAGGTGCAAGTTTTTTGTGTGTCTGCTTTGGAGGTCTGCGATGCTTTTTCAGGTTTTTATTTAGAGCCCCCGAGTATGATTTTGTGTATTTATGTGTATTTTTTGCTAGTGCTGGTTTAGTATGTCTATGTGAGGCTGGAGGTGTGGTGCAAGTGTTAACCTTCTCATCATGACTGCCTGTTCCAGTCTTGGGTGGAGAGAGCTTAGCCTCCAATTTAGCTATATAATTGCATCTCTCGCATATGTTAATGTTTTGTGGAAGAAAGGAGAGGGTTGTCTGTGTACATGAGGCAGTTGTAACATTGCCTCAGGATACCCAGGTTCACCAACTGGACTGGAGAGTATACCTGAAATTGCCCTTTGGTCATGTCTGAATAGTAGGGTGAGCTGCTTAGTCGCTTGGTTGGTGAGGGGTGAATAATGAGCCTTGTCCTGCTGGGTAATCAAGTGTCAGGGTATATTAGTGCTTGCTATTAGGTTTGAGCAAGGGCTGGACTGTAGGATGCTTTTTAAGTGCTTAGGTTGAGAGTTAGACTACTTTCAAGGGAAAAACTGAAGAAAAGACTTGGTGAAGCCAGGATAAATTTAGCCCTAGCTAACTAGCCCTGCCCGGACGTGCAAAACCATGCAAACATGTTTTTTACAGCAGGGAAATAAAAGAGATAGAAATTAGCCCAAAATGGCCCACACACTACTAACTTCTGGGCTGGAACCACTCCTCCAGGGACAAATGGCTGCTCAAAGCTTTCTCTCTCACAGGTGAACAGAGAAACTTCCCTCTATCCAAGTAAGGTATGGGCAACTCAAAAAATTGTAACAGCCCTGAATTCAGTACTAGACTGAAAACTGGACTATACTAACTTAGAAAGGTGGGAAAAAGGAATTTTTTTTTTTGAAAAGATAAGGCAAAAACAGTAAAAAATACATTTAAAACTGCTTTAAATGATTATAAACAGTAAAAATACACTTAAAACAGCTTTAGATGACTACAAGCAATCAGAAAAGGCTTTTAAACAAATTACCCAATTAACCAGTAAAAAAATGTCAAAACTGAGCCCTGTTCCTGGAGTCTTCAATCAGACAAGTTCTAACTGCACAATCCTGCCACTGAGGTGCAGGGGAACCTTCTCCAAAAAAGAAGGCCTGGATTAGTGCCCAAGTTATACAAACAAAGCATCCTTAAAGAATACCCCTATTGAAGTTGAAACCAACACAAAACTACTTGGTGTCACCATAGATGACAACCTAAAATGTGATCTATATATTAACAATTGCATCAGAAAAAGCCACTAGAAGCTAGGACTCCTGTACAGAAATAACAGATTCCTTACCACCAAAGCCAGACTTGCTCTTACCCATGCCTATCTTCTTTCATGTCTGTCAGAAAAATATGTATTAATGTATGTGTTTAGTGCTTATTAGAAGCTAAAAGGTTTAACACATTTCATTCTATTTTATGTACAGCTTAGTTTTGTATGAAACTACAAGATGCTTATCAAAATGCAATATGCTTTCTGAAAACTGCAAGATGCTCTCTGACCTAGTATTTGCTAGCACAGCAAAATTCATGTTTATGCCTTTTGGAAATGTACTGAGAAGCAGGTGATTATCTGCTAGGTCAGGAAAATAATGAATAGAACAATACTATAGCATTATTATGATTTTTAGTCACTCAAGGACATAAAGTAAACAAAAACAAATTGCAACTTTGGAAAAAGCAGGTTAAATACCTTGGATATGTAATATATTAGATGAAGATAGGAAAATAGCAATTTTACAAGCATCCAAACCGACTACCAAGAAGGAAATTATGTCCTTCCTAGGTACGACTAATTTTTGTCAGAGTTGGATTCCAAACTATGCCTTGGAATCTGCTCCACTGACCAACTTGATATACAAGAAACCTATGGCAGCACAAGATTTATTAAAATGGACACCAGAAGCAGAATCAGCTTTCTGTAAACTGAAGCTATTGATAGCATCTTCATTAGATTTAGGATTACAGAACTATCATAAACGTTTTTTCCAAACTGTAGATTGTAAGCAAGGTTATATGACATCAGTGTTAACATAGCAACATGGGGTCAAGCAGCGCCCCATAGCTTACTATTCATCACAACTAGACCCAGTGGCGTGATCCCTGCCCCACTGTGTACAAGCAGTAGTCGCAGCTGCAATGGCAGTACAGACTTCGGCCTCAGTAGTGTTGTTCCACCCTCTCACATTGAGAGTGCTTCATGCAGTCGCGATTATTTTACTGCAAGAAAAAATAGCATATCTTTCTCCTGCTAGACATCTTTCTTGTATGACTATACCGTTGAGCCAACCTCATATGACAATTGAACGATGCACAACTTTGAATCCGTCTACCTTGCTCTCAACCCCTGTGGATGGCACACCACACAGCTGCCTGCAGGAGATTGAGCAAAAGACACTATCTAGAAAAGATCTTATGGATGTTCCCTTGGATGATGCCGAGGTGACATACTACGTGGACGGCTCATGCAGAAGGGGTCCCACAGGACAGAACCTAGTAGGGTATGCAGTAGTTTCTGATACTGAAATTTTAGAAGCAAAATCTTTACCACACAACTTATCTGCACAAGCAGCAGAATTGATTGCCTTGACACAGGCATGTACCTTAGAAAAGGGTAAATGTGTAAACATTTTTACTGATAGCCAGTATGCTTTTTCTACTGTACATGTTTTTGCGCAACAGTGGAAGAATAGAGGAATGATAACATCTACTGGCAAACCAATTAATCATGCGCAGTTTATTTTAGATTTGTTCTATTCAGTTACCTCAAAAAGTAGCTATTTGTAAATGCGTAGCTCATACCAAGCAACAGGATAGGATTTCAAAAGGTAATGTGAGAGCTGATACAGCTGCAAAGCAGGCAGCTTCAGCTTGAGAAATATTTCTTTTGAGCGAGGAATTACAACCTTCTGAGATTTTAGATTTAGAAATGTTGAAAACAATGCAGACACTTTCTATGAAAGTAGAAAAACAGAAATGGATAAAACAAGGAGCAATTCTTGAGAAAGGGCTGTATATCTCCAAAGAAGGAAAACTGATTTTGTCATCTAATTTGTTTAGATATGTAGCTTTGTTGAGCCATGGGCAGTGCCATGTCTCAACAGGGGGATGGTACAGTTAGTGATTCGAGTGTTCACAGCATACGGATTTATAAACTACACTAAAAATTTTTGTGCGGCATGTCATGTTTGTAATAAGCGTCATGCACAAGGGGCGTTGAAGCCTAAGCAAGGGAGTTTCCCTACACCACCGTACCCATTCCATATTATCTGTATGGAGTTCATAGAACTGAATAAATGTGAAAATAAGAAGTATTGTCTTGTCATTATAGATATGTTTTCCAAATGGGTGGAAGCTTTTCCAACTAAAAATCCAGATGCAGCTACTGTTGCGAAAATTCTTGTTAAGGAAATTATTCCTAGATTTGGCATACCGGAAAAGATCTACAGTGACAATGGCACACACTTTGTAAATCAAACTATACAACAGTTGAGCCGATTTTTTGGAATTTCTTTGAAAAACCATTGTGCATATCATCCACAATCTGCAGAACTAGTAGAAAGGCACAATGGGGTCTTGAAGGGTAAACTTTGGAAGCTAATTAGTGAAACACAAAAGAACTGGGTGCACTGCCTGCCTCTGGCACTGTTGAGCATGAGAACTGTTCCAAATGCAAAGGGGTTATTTTCTTTTGAAATACTGTTTGGGAGGGCATATTATATACCTCAGTGGAAACCTCTCATGCCTGCAGATTGGGAGGCCAATAGTTCACTTGCAGAATACATGAGACAACTTCTAAGTAATAAACAACTTTTGCAGTTAAATTCTGTTTCAGATAAAGAACAGACCAGACCATTGGAAGCAACAGTAGTCCCAGGCTTTTGGGTCTGGGTGAAGGTCGGAAAGAAGAAGAACTGGGCATCTCCGAAGTGGGAAGGGCCATTTCAAGTTTTGTTGGCAACACCCACTGCAGTCAAGATAGCGGAACGTGCATCCTGAATTCACTTGACACACTGCAAACTGTTTAAAAACTTTGAACTGGACAAAAACTTTCTCACTGTTACACAACAAGAACAAAAATGACCAGATATGGAGCAAACAGGAATGCAGAAGAACCTCAGAAGTATTGCATGATCATCCTGTTAACTATACTGGTGACAATAATCTTTTTGCTGTGGCCTTTCCTTTTTCCAGCCACACAAACTGAACTGAAAAAACGTGATGCGTTACTCATAGACTGGCATCCGAACTTTAACACTTACCAAACAATTAAATATGTGTATGCTGAAACTTTTAATGTTTCAAATTGCTGGATTTGCACAGCTATACCAACAGCATACGGGGGATTATTAATGACTGCTGTCCCCCTAGGGGTCAATGAGACCTGGGAAAATTAAATTTTTGATACTACACCTGTAAAATCACAAGACAAAATAGCATTGTACCTACCTGTTACACAAAAGGGAATTGTGTGTTTTTACAAAAATGATACTATTTAGGTGAGTTGGAGCAATTGCAATGTGAATGTTTCTTATAAATGTTATATCAAAGTTAATAATGCAAGAACTATTTGTGATGCAAACTATAACTCATATCTTGAGTCAATGCAAAAAACTGTTAGTGACATACAGCATAATCCTGTTCTTTTGAAGCAACTTTCTATTATTGATAAGAAAATGTTTCATGCAGGGCAAATATATATCAATACTAAAGTAGAGAATTGTTATTTTGTGTGTGGGAAAAAGGCATACAAATGGTTACCTGAGAATTGGTCCGACAGTTGTTTTTTGGGTTACCTGGTTCCGGCCATACGACACACTGCAGTTTTGCCTCAAGGAAGAATTCAAAATGTCAGAGAGGTCACCAAGAAACCTGGAAATCCAATCAAGAGGCCTAAGAATCCAGTGGGATGAATCAAAGCAGGCTGGAGAAACCATAATTCCATGAAGGACAAAGATAAACTGACACACGTAGACTTGAGTGACACTATTATATCGTGGGCAGGCATAGCCCCTGCATATGACACAGTAAAATCAATTTGGGAGCTGAGAAAACTGTCGAAACCTCTCAATGTTATGAGCAATGCAACCTTTTCTGCTCTTGAATTAGTAACTGATGAACTGAACACTTTGAGAACTGTGGTGCTTCAAAACCGCATGGCTCTCGACTTCACCCTAGCGGCAAAAGGTGGTACGTGTGCTTTAATAAAAGAGGAGTGCTGTTCATATATTCCTGACAACCAGCACAAGATAAATGACCATCTTGAGGTGATTCAGCAAGTGTTGGCCATGACCAAACCAGGCCCAAACCCTCTGATGGACTTTTTCCAGAATTTGTTTGGGGGGGGTACCATCCTAACGAACATCCTGATTGCCATTTGTCTGGGATTACTCCTATTAGGAGCATGTATTTGTTGTGGTATTCCCTGTATGAAAATATTAATCAAAGATTTTATAGACATGTCAGTTTCTGAGACTTTGTATCAAAGTACTGAGATTGAAGAATTGTTGAAAAGTGAAACACTTTCATAAGTTTAAACTGAATGACTCTCTTAACTGCAAATCCTGAATGGAAGAGGTTAGGAGAAGAAGCAAACTGTTTATGCTTTTGAAAATAGAATAAAAAGTATTAACAGGGGGGAAATGTCAGAAAAATATGTATTAATGTATGTGTTTAGTGCTTATTAGAAGCTATTCCATTCTATTTTATGTACAGCTTAGTTTTGTATGAAACTACAAGATGCTTTTCAAACTGCAATATGCTTTCTGAAAACTGCAAGATGCTCTCTGACCTAGTATTTGCTAGCACAGCAAAATTCATGTTTATGCCTTTTGGAAATGTACTGAGAAGCAGGTGATTATCTGCTAGGTCAGGAAAATAATGAATAGAACAATACTGTTTTCTATAATGTTATTGAACTTGAACAATCAGCTCTGTTCGTGTTATGAGAACATGCACAGCTGCAGAGGAATATAGATACAGTTAGACAAAGACTGCTTAAAGAAATGAACTATAATCTGTACTTGCTTTGTGCTCAAATTAGCCATAGTACCTTGAATGGTAACATTGCATAGTGAGAAGTTGTATCTAACTGGTGGTCATCAAGGCCACGTTGTTTTTCTTAGGAAGTTTTTCATAAAATTGATAGTGCAAGCAGAAAATCATGGAGAAACAGCTGCTATGAAATAATATTGTAAGAACTTGTGATTTGTTACGTCAACTTAGTAGGCAATGTCTTGTAAGAAATGTATAAGAATGGCTTCACTTCCTGATACTAGTTAGACAAACTCTGTATTAGCATGGTTTTGTCTCCTTGCTGCAAGATTAAAGTGCCTTAACCTGAACTTGCCGTGTATTGATCTTTTTGAAGTTGTTTTTTCCTTTGACAATGTCTAACCTACCGCTCCCAAATACTAATCTAAACTCAACTCTACTTAAGAAATTAGAAACAACCTATCACAAGGTAGCCCAATTTGCAGCCCAACACACATATAAACTCATTACTATCTCTCTCTCAAATACCTAAACTGGCTTGAACTACCCCACCTGTTACTCCAAACACAGCTCCAAATGATACACTCCATCCTATATCAACTATCTTTCTGTCCAGCTCTATCATCTCTCATTTTATACCAAACAACTCAGAACTGCAAACCTAGGCCTGCTAAAGGTTCACAAACCTAATACTAAGACTGGCAACAACTTATATAGCTACCACCCCTCTATTGTATAGAACAAACTCCTCCTTGACATAAGAAACTTGGCAAACCCCAAACAGTGTAAATTAGCTACCAAAGACTACTTTAAAAAAAATCACTGGACCTGTCACTGTTCACTCTAGTGCCTAAAGGTAATTGTTATTCAACCATTTTTTCTAAATTATTGTATAACTTGATGACTACTGAAATGCTGATTGTATTAACTTTAATTGTTATTCAACCTGCTTGCTAAATTATTGTTTTAACTTGATGACTACTGAAATGTTTGATTGTATCTACTTAAATAATTTCTGTCGATCTTCTGTTTCTCAAATTACTAAATGTCTTATTGCTAATGTAATTGCCTTATATGTATTGGAGCTTTTCTCCCTGGGCCTCTGCTGAAAAAGGGATTTTGCTCAGTCAGACACTCCCAGTCAAGAAATGTAAAATAAAATAAATAAAATAACTGTTTCAGAATACTGACTTTACTTTGTATCACATAACAAAGCCAATTTAAGCATATTTGTGTGAAAGTAACTGGACTGCTGTGGTTGAAATTAAGATAATCAGCTTTTGTTATAGAAAATTAATTAGTGTTCACCATCACTCAGCACTGCTGCACTATGCCAACCTTTGTACAAATGCTGAGGAGGAAAAGTGAAGGCATTTGGGTCATTTCTGGTAATGTGTGTTATTCTATTTTTTGACCAGATTAAATATATTAAAGAGGAGTTGATAGTACAGTGGTGAAAATGGGGAAGCAGAGGCTAGAACACAAGTGAAAGAATACAGGAATTTGCAATAGGGTGTTGGAAGAGCACCATAGCCATCAACTTCTTCAGAACATGTATGTAGAATTGTACAAAGAATTTCATGACTTTAGAGAGTCACACCAGGGATGGGTGACAACAACAGAATAATGTTGTATAGCCAGCTGGACCAAATCAAGTGTGTCAATAAGACACTTAGTTGAAGTGGAGAGCTATGTATGTGGTGTAAATTGTTTTATGGGACAGGTGCCCATTTTCTATATTTTTCTAAATTGAGATGAATGTCATGGATATGGCTTAGAAATGTCAGGTCAAGTTGCTAGTGTAGGCTATTAAGCAGGAACAGACATACAGAACATATGGGACATAGAAGGATGGTGATGGATGCAAAAGGTTTGGGGACATCATGATTGTAGATAGGTAGGGTATATCAGTGGTACACCAACATCCAGCTTAAGACCAGTGAGAATCTAGTCCTCACTCTTAGAACTGTCATTACAGTTTCATGTGTTAGCTGCCTGGGTCAGTACCAGACATGGCATTGATTTAGCAATGTGGTTCAGGGCTTTTTCAACCCTGCTTATTTGGGACTGAGGTCCTTCTCTATTATATCTCTCACCAGCCCTATCAGCTCCTGCTGTGTGACAAAATCACCACCTCCACTAATATTGCTACCACAGGGTATGACTGTACCAGCAGCCAGGACAGAGCTATATGAGGCAGGTGGAGCAGAAAGAGCAGGGGGTTTGAAAGCAATGCTGGCAGGTTATGAAAATGAAGTGATGGGTGCCTGTGTTGTCATCTATGGAGGTATGGTGGGCTGAGATGCGGTGATTGGTCTATCCCTCTGTGCCCCTGGGCATTTGGTTTTCAGTGGCAAGGTATGAAAACAGCAGAATTTTAAGATATTATAAAGAGAGAGAGAGATGAAGTGGGGAGGTGACAGCAAATATAGAACATTAGATGTATGGCATGTCCCATTATTTTACTTTTTTAATACAATTTATTTTTCACTACATAAACAAATATGATAAATGACTAATTGTACACCTTTGCTGCATCCAGATATGATGGGAAGGTATTAATGTGCCATAAAATAAACAAATCTCACTTCTAGGACATACTGTAAGAAATAGCAGCCTTTATTTCTCTATGCCATATAGTATATATGCATACACATGTAATAATTGCATTTACCATAACTGAATTGCTCCTGACATTCATTACTGTTGTTAATAATTTAAAAATACTATCCTGTGATAAAACCTAATTGCTGGGTTGGGTATGTATTTGACCCACATAAAGTTAAGCTGGCATTCTGATTGCCTAATGCAAGTAGCAAGAGCTTTTGGAGAAAGCATACGTGCTTGATATCACAGTTGAGGTATGCCTGCTCAAGATGTTAGGGAGCAAGGGACTGAAACTACATATCTGACTTGTATTTGGACCTCAGGCATACTTGCTCATACCTCTCTATGGTGAATTAGTCTCTTCTGGTGTGCCTCACTATTTGCTGCTATTTCAAACAGCTGTACAGTAGAGAAAAAGAAAAGAACACAAATGAAAGCATAATGAATAACTGTCCTGACTGTCTCATGCATGCTATATAATTAACTGTTGATGGATTAGTACAATTATACAACAGAGGGGTGCAGGCAGTCATACCTATCAACATCTAAGAGCAAGAAATCTGGACAAAGCCACAAATAATGCGGAGAAAAGGACCCAAAATAGGGCCACATTTTAAATATTGCTTTTACAAACTTAGAAAGTTAATAGAATAACAGGTTTTGTATTAGCATGCATTTTTCCAAAGGGTAAGAAGTCTAAAACTCAAATGCCGGTCTTTATTTTCTGACTTCAATCCTCAATGATTTGCCACTGATTTTCCAGAAAGCTGAATTTTATGAGGAAACAGACCAAATATATAAGAAAAAAATCTGGGCATTCTGCAAAAATCTGTACAGTTGAGAGGTGTGCCTGCAGTCCTAAATTCATCCACCCTTCAACTCAGAAGGTCTTGCTTGCATGTTTCCAAGTAAGTGTAATGGTGACAGAATTGTTCCCCAGTGCATGGGATGCTACTCCAAGCCTCAGCCTTATACTGAGACTGGGTATAATCTCCCTGCTGCAGTCTACAGCTGTAGTGCTTCATAAGGAGTGCCAAAAGAATCCTGGACTCCTCAACACCTCTGTTCTCTAAATTTAGCACCATTCTCTCCACTGCTAGCCATGTCTGCAGAAGTTAAGCTAACAATATATGCCTGAATTGTCACCCAGTTCAGACATTGCATATAATAGGTTGTGCTCAAGGACACATAGCCTTTCCAACACCATTTTACAATCCAAGTATGTGGATCTATTGGCAGAGATATTGGCAGTACTTACATAAAATAGAACTAAAGGTGTAAAACATGGGAGTGAGATTTACTATGTGGGATGAGCAACCTATTGTTGCAATGCTAAACATTAAAATACTCATTTTAGAATGAATGGAGACACATTCCAGAGATGCCTATATCTGTGTGATGTTAAGTAGTCCTGGAAATGTATTCCTATGGAAAAGGCAGTATTTCTGTTTTTAAATATTTTTCAGATGGATGGAGTTACATGATCTGAGTAATACAGATTAGTGCATGTTACATACATACATACTTCATAAGACAAAATGTCCTAAACATAAAGTTAGGATATGTGATTATAACAAAACTATTGCACCCACCATACATATGTAAGTACATTTTAAACTAAATATTCTTATTGTCATGTTTAACAAATTTTACACTCAGTATCTTGGATTTATATGTGAAGCAATAACTATATATGCTGAATTGAAAAACTTAGTCATGCAAACATTACTTATGCATCACTTGCAGTAATCATATTTATCATTCTCATTTCTATTTAGGTTTAAATTCCCAATCAGAATGATGTGAGAAATAGAATTATGACACCCTTTGTAAAAGTAACTTCTAGCTGGATTTACTGTAGTTACACCCTGTGCTGTATGTGAGGGATGGAATTTCTCCACTCAGCACTGTACATAATGCTGGAAAAAGTGCACTGTTGCCAGGCATGTTTGTCCTGCAAAAGGCAGCCTAACTTATTTTTTTTACCTTTTTCTCTTGGAGGGAACCACATTTGTGTACTGTCAAGTGGAGCACAAATACAAAAGTCATTAGAAAAAACAGGAGGGAGAAAAACATTGACAGTAAAATTAATACAATCAAAGGGTATAATGACCAGAGCAAGAAGTGCATTCAAGTGGCGCATTCATCATTATCATATCTCCTTGCAACATCAGAAATGTACATTGTGGAACATATTATCAGACTTGTAGTTAATGAAAGATAATGCAAAAGTAGACAGACAACAGCTCACATACTGTTAACAATACTGAGAATAGTTGAGTTGTAATCAGCAACACAGTGATAAGAAAAAAACATGTAAATACGTGTTTAGACCCCACCTCTACAAAATTAATAATTAACTTTATTCAAATCCTGCATCATTTGTCATAGTTGTCTCAATTCACTTCACTTATACTTTGTTCTGCAAGGATAGGTATCTGAGGTGTAATTTATTCACTAAGTACAATGCAGAAAATCTGTGTTTTCTCCAAAGTAAATGCATTTGCAGCCTGTGCCATAGACACAGGTAGATAACGGGTATAGTTTATGCTGTCATTATTATTTGGAGTGCTAACAGCTGCATAACAACTTTATTTCCTTTGGTAGTGAACCTGGCTTGCTCACTGCCAAGAAGTGGGCAAATTGCAAATTAAAAAAATAAATAAATAAAAAGTATACATATTGAGAATGATTAAAAGCTGATGTCTAAACAGGATTCAAAACCTGCCTCATTTGTCCTCTTCTTCTAAGGTCACTTTATTTGCACCTTGTGCCACAGAGTTGGACATCTGTTAGGTGCATCCTCTGTAGTCATTATTATCCAGGGTGCTGACAACTATGCATCAATGCCACTCTTATTTGTGTTACTGAAGATATGCCAAATTAAAATGTTCACTTTTTTCTTAAGCCATGAAACTTGATTATGAACTGCCAAGTGGTACACAAATGAAGAAGGCAGTATTAAAAAATTACAAAAAATGTTGTGAATAACTGAAAGGTAATGAAGTGAATTAAAGTGTACATCTAGCAATGACCAAAGTTACTAGTGCATTATACTGATACAGTCAGCCTTCTCACATCTCTTTGCCACATCAGTACTATCATTTCTGTCTCACAATATCATGATTTGAGATAATGCCATGGTGATGGAAAAAAAGCAAGGAACAGCAGAAATTCTATCATTTTTCACGCAGCACACACAATTAATAGTGACATGATTTCAGATGACATATTTGTCTGTCAGGTCTACTCAGTACTGACATTACTTGAGTTTCCCACCACAACACATTCATACACCAAAAGGATTGATAATATTTATTTTGACCTCTTCAGGAAAATGTTCAGTAAACAGAGTTCATATCTTGTATCACATGTGCCATTTCTCTAAGCTCACTTCATTTACACCTTATGCCACAGAGACAGGTAGAGGGCAGCTTGAACTGTTCCACTCAGTACTGTCCAGAGTGCTGAGGAAAGTGCATACAAGACAATTTCAGTTGTGTTACTGATTGCTTATTAAATTTGTCAGTTTCTACCTTGGGACATAAACTGCTGTTCACTGCTACTGAGTGCTGCCAGTCAACATAGCACAATGCGAAACATCATGCAAAGGATAAAGCAAAAAGTTACACATTTTGAAACAAGTTCTTGACTTGTATATTTCTGACATTTCCTCAGCTTTGTTATCTTGCAATTACAACCTGTATGGATTTGAACTATCAAACCAGAGTATTAAGAGCATTTATGTATTTATTTGCATTTGTTTAGTGGGAGGTCTACTGGGCCAGGGTGAGCTTGTTTTCAGTAGATGGCCAGGGAGAAAAGCTCCAAAAAAAGCATGATAAAGCTATAGAATCAAAATACAGATCAAGCAGCGATAGTACAGAACATTACATTACAGAATAGGTAATTTGGCACAGGCATACATTACCAAGGATAAAAAGTGTTTAGATGTACTCAAAATAAGTATTAAAGGTGTCTCATTCCCTTATTCATGCTTTCCTAAGAGCAACGCTATCTCATTTTTATTGCATATGGCATATGTATCAATGAGTAATGTATTCTCTTGAATGTGTACAACATTACTTAGTAAGAGCCAGGAATTGTCATCATAAAAACAACATTTGAATGTCAGGAATGTTGCTGTCCTAACTCAGTCAATGTACTTTCAGACTTTTTGGTAAGCCTCTTCTCCCTGACACACTCTCAGTAAGAGTACATCAAAGAGAGGAGACTGTCAAATACTTTTTGTTCCTGCAATCTGACTAATCATTGACACCTGCAAGCCATTAGCATGTAACAATTCTCAGTGTTTGCCTTTGCTGTGTTAAGGCATGTGCATGCAATTGTGTAGCTCCTTACGCCATGTTTACCTTGTCTACACTTATTGCAGATTGTAGTACTCAGAAAAGCTGATGGTTTAACTCCTCATTTGCATACTCATAGCACTCAGAGGGCTGAATCTGTGCTATATAAAGGTAATCATGTAGCTAAGGAACTTGTATGATAGTGGGGACACTGATTAGATCAAGAGAGCATGATACTGCTAAATACACTGAAGAAATTTATCTACTTTGTAAATTGCTTTCATGCAAAGTTATATTGTTATTTTTTACAGAATGATTTTATTTTAACATTAAGGATGGATTGCATTGCCCAATACAACCACTGATTTATCTGTTTGCATTGTCTTTTGTAATAGCCATGCATATCAGGCATCTGTCTGGATTACAAAAGTTTGTAAAGAATGTTACCTGACATAACTGTGTAGGTTTTGCTTTCTGGGAATTTTAACAGGTATTGCAAAAGAGTATAGTATAACATCTTGGCAAGGTCTGGTATTTTTACATGTGTAGCCCAAACATATGTGCTACAGTTGTCATATCAACCTGCCTGCCTTCCACACCAGTAGAGATGACACTATAAAAGTTTTCTCCAGTTCTACTTGTACATTGTGAATTAGTATTGTTAATGCTGCAATCTATTGCACAGTTACTCAACTGTTGTCTGCATTGCAGAACTGTTATAATAGTTATTTTATGAATTTTGTAGGAGGGAGGATCTGTCTTTAGTTGTCTGTATTCATAGGGATCATTACCTTTTCAATTGCTGTGTGTGGGATGGACCCATATATTGCTATATAATTAAGTTCAGTGCCATCCTGTCTGTGTATTATAGATTTATTTTTGTGTCTGTTTTCTGTTTAATCACATATAGGGATAATGGAATCTAGGACATCTGTACCATTCACTGATGCAGAAAATGAGGCCATTATCCAGGCCTCCCATCACAAGTGCACTTTTTTATTAGACAGAGTTAGAAGTAACAAATATGCCAGAGACAACATATGGAAGTAGATGGTAGATTACTCCAATGCTGTCAGAGGGTATGAGAAAACTTGCACCCAGATGTGACACAGGGCAAGTGATATGATCACCTTTGCCCACCATAGGGCAGCTGCAGTTTCCCTGGAACAGCAGAAGAGATCCTGTCCACCATCAGATCCAGACAGCTCAGCAGAAGGTTCACACAAAATCTTTAATGTTGGTGCTGATGTGGACAACATACCCAGCGAGTCTCAAGCAGAACTTCCAGATATGAAAAATAAAACTATTTTAAGTGACATTCTATATGCCTTTAAAGGGCTATATTTTATATGACTGATACATCTAGAGTCAGGAATAAGTGTGGGTTAAATGACACAGTACACAATAGATAGAGGAGGATGTTTGGAAGGGATTCAACTGGTCAGTAGATTTTTGTATGAGATGATTCTTAATCTGTACATGTAAAGGGGATTGTGCTATGTTTCTCTGTTTCTTGTTTCATCTGCATTGTGATACTTGTCAGCTTTCTTTCCTCTCCCTTCATATATACAGGAACATCTGGAGTGCAGTCTGCAAGACCACCTACATGTGATAAGCACATCTTTTTATTGTTATTAGTGCTTATAAGGTAGATTTAGGTCTAACTGAGATTAATATTTATATTGCTTTAGCATCTATTACATTTTAACATAACGTTTGCATAAAAAGTTCTGATAATTTTCATTCTTTATTCCTATCTTTGTTGTGTTTATTGTTTTTTTATCACTGGTAATCCTAATAGTGGCACTGTAGAACTCCTACCATCTGATGTCATAGTATTGGTAGTCTCTGTTGATGATGGTGGCAATGAAGAAGCAGAGTCTGGGGGTGCAGAGGGCCAGTCTAATACTGAGGCTGTGGCTCCCACATCCACTGCCCATATTTTGGACACAGTCAGTATGCCTACACATACCCTTGCCATGAAGGTCTCTAATAGAGGACAGATTGAGGATGACACAGTTGATCAGGGTAGTGTGGTTACTTCTGTCACATAGCTGGTTGGTTCTTCCAATACCCATAATGACGGCAAAGTGTCACACAGGACAGTTAGTACAGGTGATCAGGGGATGCCTGCTATCCACTCTCATCCTGATGCTGGTTTGTCATTAGGTGCCACCAGACATATGTGTAGGACCATAATGGAGGCACAAGCATGTTCTACCATGGTCATGGAAGAGATAGTATGAGTACTAAATTTTGTACATTCTCACGTGCATACCTCCCTGAACCATGTGGATGACCCCTTGGAGAGGATGAATGACAGCAGTGTCTATGATGGAATGTCTTCTGGGGGAGGGTGGTCATCCACACACCTGAAGACCCGCTACATCTTCTGGTGTTAGCCCGATGTCGATGTGCCAGATCCAGTTCCCGCAGTGGCACTATTTTCACTGCTCCACCAGTGATTGCAGAGTCCACATCCACATGTGGTTTAAGCATTTTCCTGTGGCATGAGGGCATGAGACTATGTTCTGTATGCTTGTGTCTCATTAAGGAATATCTTTGAACCCATGATTATTCACACATTGTGCCTGACTGCCATTCTTTCATCACAGCCATGACTTAGGTTCATAGGTTCATAGGTTCGTACTAGGCTATCTGCCCTAGGGCATTTATAAGCCTAGCCAGAGTGTGTGTGGCTTTCACCACCCCTTAGGATGAGAATACTACGCCCTTTTAGGGTTTAGTTTACTGTGCCTCTGTCTATTAGTGACACAGAGATGACCCCCGGGGTAAACCTATGATCTCCCATCCACTCATCGAGATTTCTCTTGAATAGAGTCAGTGAGGGGCTCTGCCTAACATGGACTGGGATTCTGTTCCAGAGTGTAGGGAGCCTCTGGGTTATGAATCTGTCCCTCCAGCACATCCTATTTATTTCTGTGTTGAGGTTTAAGGCTCTTGTTCTCATGGCTCTGATGGATTTGGATTTTCTGAGGTGGAGCATGTCCATTAATTCCGGATTGGACATGGCCTTGTACGTCAGGCACAGATCACCTCTGAGTAGGCGGTATGCGACTGAATAGAGCTGGAGTTTTTTCAGCATATGACATATGTTTAAGACCCTTTATCCTCTTGGTGAGGAACTTTTGGGGTCTTTCCAACTGCTGCAGGTGTCGGGTGAGATACATCCCAAATGGGGCATTGTACTCAATCATTGGCCTGATAAGAGAAGAGTACAGGGGCACAATGACCTCTCTTGATCTAGATGTGAAACCCTTCATGATAAGGTGGGCAATACAGAAGGTCTTCCTAACCACTTTGGCAATGTGAGTGTCAAATGAGAGGTTACTGTCAACCTGGGTCCCTAGGTCCCTGATTACCTCTTCCAGATTTAATGGATTACCACCTATGTGGTAATTTGTCGGTACCTTGTTTTTCCCAAAGGGTATGACTATACATTTTTGGCGTTCAGCTTAAGGCCATGGCTCTGGCACCAATTATCCATTTCTATGAGGCCTCTCTGAAGAATGTTTGTGTCCGCTGGAGTATCAATTATGGCCCAGTTTGCAGTCATCTGCGAACTTTGTCAGCCACAATCCTCCTATGTTTGCCTGTACCTCAGAAAAATAAATGCCGAACAAGAGGGGTCCCAGGACTGAGCCCTGTGGGACACCGCTTGTGACTGGCTTAGAGTCTGACATAGCTCCAGCAACTCTGACCCTGTGGGTTCTGTCCTTGAGCCAGTTTGCAACCCATCTTGTGACATATGGGTTTACATTTAAGCTGGTGAGTTTGTCTATGATGCCCAAGTGGGGTATTGTGTCAAAGGCTTTTGCAAGGTCAAGGTAGGCTGTGTGAACTGCCTTACCCTCATCAATGGCCTTAGTGACTGTTTCAAAAAAGTCGACCAAGTTCAAAAGGCAGGATCTGCCCTTGACAAAGCCAAATTGGGTAGGATCCAATGTCTTTAGGTCCCCAATGTCTTTGTTTATGAGTTCCATAATGATCCTTTCCATAGCTTTGCAGACCAGGCTCGTCAAGCTTATGGGGTGGTAATTTCCAGGGTCCATAGAAGCACCGCCCTTGTGAAGTGGGATCACTGTTGCCATACGCCACTCTTTGGGTACATATCCTGTAGTAAGGCTAAGATTAAACAGCAGCCTTATGTGTGGGTTTAGTTCCTCTTGGAGTTCATGTAGCACACAGCCCAGGACACCATCCGGTCCCATTGATGCTGTGTTTTTAGCTTTAGAGAGGGCGGCTCTCACCTGGGCATCTGAGATGTTAGGGAGGCTACACTCTGCTGGGATAGTTATTTCTCCTTTTGGGGGAGAAATTTGCACTGAACCTGTCTGCCAGAATGTTGGCAATGTCAGTGGGTTCAGTGTATTTTGTGTCATTTTGGACTAACTCTGAGCATATCTGGGAGTTTCCACCCAGGTTTCTAACATAGCTAAAGAAGGCCTTGTGATTGTCTTTTGTGTCTTTTGTGATTTTTCTCTCAAAGTTGGCCTTGGATGATTTTATGAGTGATCGTAGTTTTTTTCTAGTACTGATCAGAGATGCCTTCCCTTTTAGGGATTTTGCTCTGTCATGTAGTAGCTTCCTCCTCCTGTTGTAAAGTTGGTTTATGGCTGGGGTCCACCAGATGGGGCGCCTGCCTTTGGTGGAATGGGTCTTGGTTTTTTTTGGGATTGCATGATCCATGCATTCTTGAAGGTGCCCATAGAAGGCATTTGCAAAAGATTCAGCAGTGTGGGTTGTAGTTTCCACTGGCCCAGGGGGCTTGAAGGATACCACTTCAGTCTTAAGAAGTGTGAAGTTTGCTTTTGAGAAGTTCTTCACTGTGGTCTTTTGTGCAGGGGGTGGGGGTGGGATGTGGATTTCCAATGAGATTAATTTATGGTCTGATCTTACCAAAGAGGGATATACTTCCGGTGTGGAGCATTTTGTCCCCATGTTTGTGATGATCAGGTCTAGTATATTGTCTCCTCTTGTGGGAATGTTGACTGTTGTTCCATTGCATTTGAGTTTATGAATTCTAGGAACCTTTGGGCTAGGGTGTTGGGGCTTGAGTAATGTTCCCAGTCTGTTTGGGTAGTTGAAGTCTCCCAAAATGATGGTATTTGGAGAGACATTCATACTCTCCAGTGTCTTCAGGAAGGCTGTGTGGGGTTCCTGAGTTTGAGAGGGTGGTCTGTAGCATGCTACAAACTGTAAGGCAGTTTTGCCTATGGTTAGTTGCACCTGGATAGTCTCCGATGCTTCGTGCATTGCCACTAACCTGGAGGTGTGGGTATCTTTGATGAAAATGGATACTCCCCCTCCTTTTGTGGTTCAGTCCATGTTTTGGGGCCGGAAAGCATGATATGAGGTAAAACCTGATAGTGCTGGGGTGCTCTCAGGAGCCTTGAGCCAGGTTTCAGTCACTGCACAGTCATAAATGTTCTCCATACTGAGGAGGGCTTCGAGGGCGTGCATCTTGAGGTTTAGACTTCTGGCATTGAGCAGCATTACCCTTAGTTTTTTCCACTTGTGTTTTCTAGGGTGGTAGGTTTGTCATTTGAGCCTTGCCTAAAAAAGGCACTATGGGGGTGGCAAGAGCCTTGGCCAATATCCGGAAGCCCAGGGGTGACAGGTGCAAGCCATCCCTTGCGAAGCAGCGTGGCTTGTCAAGCATGTCATCCCAAGCAGACAGACATTGGATCCCCTTAGAATGACACCAGTAATTAAGCCAATTGTTAAAACTGATAATTTTGTCTTTGTACTGTGGCATCATTCTTGGTGAGGGTAAGATGCTGCTCAGGGTCAGGGTCATACCGGCCTGGGCTACATAATCAGAGAGCTCCTCTATGTCTCTTTTCATGTAGTCCAGGGAGGTACGTCTCAGGTCGTTCACACCGGCATGTACAATGACTGAGTCATATTTGTACTTGCTGTGGAGTGACCTGAGTGCTTGTGTTATGTGGCAGATTCTAGCTCCCGACAGGCAGCTTACTGTGACCTTTTCCTTGTTCAGTCTGGTGAGTGGGACGTTAGTGTGTCTGACTATGGAGTCACCTATTACAAGTGTGTCTGGCATGTTGTTTGGCCTTAAGGGCTGTGACTGTTTAGCACACTGACTTTGTGAACTATGTGTTGCATGTGCTATGTCTTGAGGTGGTGGTTGCTTGGGTGTCTGCTTTGGAGGAATCTGTTGTTTTGGTAGATTTTTAATCAGCGCCTCCGAGTATGTTTTTGTGTGTTTATGTGTTTGGTTTGCAGTTGTCATAGTTCTATGTGAGACTGGGTTTGTGGTGTGCGTGGTTACCTTCTCCTCCTGACTGGTCTTGCCAGTACTGAATTGAGAGAGCTCAGCCTCCAGTTTGGCTATATAGTTGCATCTCTCACATATATTTGTATTTGTTGGGAGGAGGAGAGGGTTGTCTGTGTACATGAGGCAATTGTAACATTGCCTCAAGATTCCCAGATTCACCAGCTGAACAGGAGAGGATGCCAGCAACTGACCCTTCGACATGCTAGAAATAGTGAAAAGATTGCTGTGTAACTGAGTCAGAAAGGACCTATAGGGAAATGGGTACTCAACAGAATTTAGGTGAATGAAGTACTTTCTTTTGTTTAAGAGTGTTTTACCTGTGTAAAAAATGCTTTAGGAGCAAGTGCTGAGCTTTTCAGATAGAGTATAGGCTGTTTAGATTGCAAGTAGAACAGTTCTAAGGGAAAAATTGAACAGCAGACTTGGCAGAGCCAGAAAAAGTTTAACCTTGTTTAACCAAGTTTAACCTTGTTTAACCAGCATTGCGCTATGCGCACGACCGCTCAAAGCCATGCAAATGCGGATTTTAAGCAGTGAACTACAAAAGAGCTAGGAATGGTCCCAAACAACCAATTACTACAGCTTCTTGTGCTGAGGTCACTTCCCCCAAGGACAGGTAGGCTGCTCAAGGCTCCCCACTCCCACTGGTGAGCAAAGAAACTTCCTTCTATCCAAGTAAGGTAATGGACAACACAGGAACTACACCACAGCTCAGAATACAGCAATGCCTGTATACTGGTCTAAACTAGTCGAGAAAGGCGGGAAAACAAGGATTTTTTTTTGTTTTTTTGCTTTTTTTGTAGAAACACATAGAAAATGCAGAGACAGTGATAAATTTAGTTACACAGGCTAGCACACTTTAGTGGGCAGCCTCCACAGTTAAATTAAACAAACAAACAAGCAAACTTTCGATTAAATTCAAATAAATGTAACTTTAAGTGCAGATTTTAAAATAAATGCAGTAATCAGTAAAAAAAAAACAGTTCAGGCTAGTTCAAAGTCAACAACAGAAGCTATTTCCAGTGAAAAAAAGCAAAGATACATAAATCCAGAAGGTAGTCGCTTTTTCGAGTTTCTTGCTGCTAGGACCACTCTGTAAACCCACGTGGAGCTTGTCTTAGCAGTATAGCCAAAAAAAATGCCCAGAGGCGGATTTTAAGCAGTGAACTACAAAAGAGCTAGGAATGATCCCAAACAACCAATTACTACAGCTTCTTGTGCTGAGGTCACTTCCCCCAAGGACAGGTAGGCTGCTCAAGGCTCCCCACTCCCACTGGTGAGCAAAGAAACTTCCTTCTATCCAAGTAAGGTAATGGACAACACAGGAACTACACCACAGCCCAGAAAACAGCAATGCCTGTATACTGGTCTAAACTAGTCGAGAAAGGTGGGAAAACAAGGATTATTTTTTTGTTTTTTTTTTTTGTAGAAACACACAGAAAATGCAGAGACAGTGATAAATTAGTTACACAGGCTAGCACACTTTAGTGGGCAGCCTCCACAGTTAAATTAAACAAACAAACAAAAAACTTTCGATTAAATTCGACTAAATGTAACTTTAAGTGCAGATTTTAAAATAAATGCAGTAATCAGTAAAAAAACAGTTCAGGCTAGTTCAAAGTAAGCAACAGAAGCTATTTCCAGTGAAAAAAAAAGCAAAGATACTTATGCATCTCTTTTGCCTGGGTATACCTTGTAGCAGGCAATGTTGTGTGAGAAACATACATATAGCAATACCATTTTAAATAAATTATAGGCACACATCTCTCTTGCAACAAGAAAATGATGTCCCACCCCCAGCTTCAAAGACCAAAATATCTCACACTTGTAGGACTAGTGCCACCATGGCAAATTCATTCTTTCCATTATCATATAGCTTCCATCGTCACATAGTTAGGTATTCAAAACCCACATTGGTTGACTGCAACCATATACTGTCCTAATGCTGTTAGACATAAATGACATCTGCAGGTGTTATAATGTGTACAATTACAGTAGGATAAACCTCCACCTTTTATCTCATACAGATTGTAACACAATTATATGATGTAATGACTTCTCATAGATGCAGCCTCCCAAATTTAATACTTCCACTCTGGCACATGTGATTCATAGGGTTCCTATCAGCATTTCAAATGTTGAAAATGCCAAATTTAATTTAATCTAACTGAAATGTTCGACATCTCAGAAGAGCGAACTGATGGAACATCAATTTCTTTCCCAGGGAAAGAAATCGGTAGGCCGTCATCGGAGCTTGCTATTTCCTCCACTGTGGTGCAGTCTCACAGTTGGTATATTTAAGTAGGGGGGTGAAGGGGGCACAGCCCTCCACGTTGGGGGGTATGGGAGGTGAAGCCCCCCACTTCTGTCAGTGTTTAAAGTATTGAATTTTTTTTTTTGCATGGAACACCGATTTCTTTCCCTAGGAAAGAAATCGATGTTCCGTCAGTTCGCTCTTCTGAGATTTCAAACATTTCAGTTTGAATAAATTGCATTCAACATTTTCAGCATTCGATATGCTGATATAGACCCGATTCATACACATGTTTGTATTTGGTAGGCCAACCAAGGGTAAAATTATATGAAAGTATTGGCATTACACAAGCAAGACAACATGAAATTATTGTTATCAATTTTTTATTTATTATTAATGCAAATATGTTTTTGTGTTTTTATATGCTATGGCATTGTTGTGAGCATACTCAGTATAATCCTACACTACAGACCTTTATGTACTGCAGTGTCATCAGGTCTGTGCTGTCATTTGTCACATGTGCATTTTTGATTGCTATTATAGTACTGTTTATAGGTTCATAGGTTGGTACTAGGCTATCAGCCCTAGGGCCTATACAAGCCTAGCCTAAACAATTCCCTGGATATTTCTTCCCTCAATATTTACTTCCCTGGACCCCTGTCTAGCAGGGTGACTAATGTGATCCCCAGGGTGAATTTCCTATCTCCCATCCAGTCGCCAAGGTTCCTTTTGAAGAGAGCCGAGGAGGCACTCTGCTTGACATGTATGGGCAGTCTATTCCAGAGTATGGGAAGTCTCTGGGTCAGGATCCTATCCCTCCGGTATGTTTTGTTCATTGTGATGACAAGGTTTAGATCCCTGGAGCATGTGAAGGATATAGCAATACAGCAGACAGACATGCCTTGTATAAAGATGTCATATTCAATGCCTACACTGTATGCAAATGGCCCCTAATGTAGCCACTATCCTTGCTATTATCTCATATTGGCATGTTATCAACATTAATATCACATTTACTCCCCTTTCTTACTCAGCCCCTCTCACATCCATTCTTTGCATGTCCATTTTTACTTTATATGGGTAAACAGTTGAGAACAGGATTATTTATTATTTTCATCAACATGGACGTCTTCCTTTTGAAAAGTGTTTCTTTTTGGCATCATCACATTTGAATGCATCAAATGAGTAAAACTTTTTTTCTATTTACCCTTCCCTCATAATTATCACTGCACTGTTCACATTGTAGTCTGTGTAAATTATCTCATCTGTATGTCCTCTGCATCTACATGCTTAAAAGTCACGTGCCTTTACTTCATATAAGCTGTCTGCACATGCTTGCATCATACACTTGCCTACAGGCCAGTATTTCTGTTTGCATCATTTGCTTGTGCTTCCAACAGCGTGGTGCTTGGAATCATGTAAGCACAGTGAGCAGCATGCATATTCAATGAGCTCT
Organism: Protopterus annectens; assembly: GCF_019279795.1. Classification (NCBI taxonomy): domain Eukaryota; kingdom Metazoa; phylum Chordata; order Ceratodontiformes; family Protopteridae; genus Protopterus; species Protopterus annectens. The sequence goes on from NC_056735.1 coordinate 803,947,011, forward strand.
GATGCTCATCTTGTTAACGAGAAATAATCATCCAGGCTTAGCTCAAAGCCTACATGATTGTAAAAAACTTCTCCAAAGCCAACTTTATGCTACTCAAATCAGAAGTGACAAACTTTATGACATCCATGCTGATGGGAGCAGAAAGTTTGACTGCTGAATCCTAAACTAAGGTACTGTACGAGCACATCCACTCATACATAAATCGTGCCATCCCATATAGAACCAAGATGCTGTACTCCAAAAAAAGGAAGCCAATCTGGTGGTCCCCTGCCATAAACAAACTATACAACAGAAGGAAGAAACTGATGCAGAAAAGAGAAAAATCCCAGGATGCAAAAAACTCCCTTACCAGCCTCAGTAAGAAGCTGAGATCCCTCATAAAATCCTCAAAAGCTAGTTACAAAAATAAAATTCTAAAGATTCCAAAGACAACCACAAGGCATTCTATAGTTATGTCAGGCATCTAAATGGCAATGTTCAGATCTGCTCTGAGCTACAACAGAATGGCATTAAACATACTGATCCCAAGGATATTGCCAATATCCTGGCAGATCGATTTAGTGCCAAATTCACCCCCCACTCACCCCCTAAAGGGCCATTTCAATACCAAAAGATTGCCAAATTCTGGTAATCACGGCCATACAGGTAGAAACCGCACTCTCCAAAGCTAAGAATACAGTATCCATGGGACCAGATGACATCCCTGGCAGTGTACTACATGAACTACAAAATAAACTGGCACCTCACCTAAGTGTCATGTTTAATCATAGCCTCACCTCAGGCTGCATGCCGACTGAGTGGTGCACAGCTACAGGTATCACACTCCACAAGAGGGGATCCACCTTGGATCCCGGGAACTACCATCCCATCAGTCTGATAAGCCTGATCAACAAGGGCATGGAACACATTATCATGGAACTTATAAACAAAGACATTGGCAACCTTCAGACACTGGACCCCACCAAGTTTGGGTTCGTGAAGTGATGATGTTGTCTCCTGAACCTGATTGACTTCTTCGAATCAGTCTCCAGAGCTGTGGACGAGGGTAAAGCGGTCCACACAGCCTATCTGGACCTTGCCAAGGCCTTCGATACAATCCCCCACTCTGGAATCATAGATAAACTTAGTAATCTGGGCATAAATGCCTATATCACTCGATGGATTGCTAACTGGCTTACTGACAGAACCCAGACTGTAAAAGTAGCCGACTCCAAATCCATCTCTAGACAGGTGACAAGTGGAATACCTCAGGGTTCAGTCCTGGGACCACTCTTGTTTGGCATCTACTTCTCTGAAGTACAGGCCAACACTAAGGGACTCTGGCTAACAAAGTTCACAAATGACTGCAAACTGGAAGCCATTATTGAATCCCCAACTGATGTGGATATTCTACAAAAGGGCCTTACAGAAACAGATACTTGGTGCCACAGCCATGGGCTCAAGCTTAATGCCAAGAAATGTATAGTTATCCCCTCAGGGAAAAAACATGTACCCATGAATTACCACATAGGTGGCAATACACTAAACACTGAAAGTGTGATGAGAGACTTAAGGACACAGGTGGTCAGTGGTCTCACCTTTGGTAACCACATTGCCACAACAATTAGGAAATCCTTCTATGTGGCACACCTCACCACTAAGGGCTTTTCATCCAGAAAAAAAGAGGTCATTGCCCCACTGTACTCATCCCTCATTAGACCCATTATAGAGTACAATGCCCCATTTGGTATGTACCTCACATGACATCTGCAACAGCTGGAAAGGCAGCATAAATACCTCACTAATAGAATCACAGGCCTAAAGCAGATGCCCTATGCTGACTGTCTAAAAAAACTCCAGCTATACCCTGTGGCATATTGTCTACTCAGAGGTGATCTCTGCTTAACATACAAGGCCATGTCAAACCCTGAACTGCTGGACATGCTCCACTTAAAGAAATCCCAATCCCTCAGAGCCACATGCTCCAGGGATCTAAACCTTGTCATTACAATGAACAAAACATGCTAGAGGGATAGGTTCCTGACCCAGAGACTCCCCATACCCTGGAATAGAATGCCCATACCTGTCAAGCAGAGTGCCTCCTTGGCCCTCTTCAAAAGGAACCTTGATGACTGGATAGGAGATAGGAGATAGGAAATTCACCCTGGGGATCACCTCAGTCCCCCTGCTAGACAGGGGTCCAGGGAAGTAAATATTATGGGAAGAAATATCCAGGGAATTGTTATGGCTAGGCATGTATAGGTCCTAGGGCTGATAGCCTAGTACCACCCTATGAACCTATGAACCTATGAGTCCCAGGGATTTTTTTTTTCCATTCATAGGTCAACTCTCTTTCATACATGGGGGTGTCTTAACAAATTTCACTCCCCTGTTCTTGCTTTTTACAGGACAAAGCTTTGTAAGTCTTCTAATCTCTTAGGTACCTTTTAAATTTCTTTTGCTTCCTGAGCTGCAATTCTTTATCTGCATCATTCAAACCTTTTTGGTTAATTACCAAATAGCTCAGAAAATAACAGGTCATTAACATGTGTCTGTGTCTGGCTTAGTGTTATAACTGAACTGTTATTTAAAATAGGCATTTGTTCCTCATAAAATTCTATAAGCAACTGGACAAACATTCCATAGACTACATTTTGTATGCAGCACCATTTTTCATAAAGAAAGCATTAAGAATAACAATGCCTGATTCTAAATAAACTGAGAACCCTCATAGAACAATATTCTGCTGCCTATATCCCTTCAGTGACTTCAAATGGCAAAACAGGGATCTCAATTTATTTCATTACTGATTCAACACTAGAAAAGTATTTTGAATATTGCTACCTTCATTACTTGTTCCTGGTCACTCATCACATGTTGCTTTGGAAGCCATGACTCCAAATAACTCACCAGTAAACAAGGAAAGCTAACCCACATGTTCTGTATTGGCCAAATGCTTTCTAATATTGACAATAAATCCTGGGACTCCATACTTGATAACTTTCCAGAAACCAATGTCCAAATAAAAAACAAACACTTCTCAGCACAAATGAACTATCCATCTAAAAATTGTGCGGGAGAAAAAATATGGGGTGCAAGAATCAAAACACTTACTCCTCTTCGAAAATAAATCAAGTGCCACAGATAACTCAACAGTCCTTTTATTAACAACATTAGTGCAGATACAAAGTTTCCTGCTTTGCAGAAGCATATTTTTGCCTTTCATTCCCATATTTCTTTTTAAATAAGGGAACCAATGTCATAAGACCAAAACATCTAAAAAAGCAATCTGTAATACAGTATTAATGTGCATTACATGTACATATTTAAGAGTAATGAATCTTGCTTAAAAATATACACATAAAAATCTTCACATTTTAACTTGTGTTAAAATTACCTTTTTCATAAAATTTACAACACTCTGTTGCTTTACTACCCCCAGAAAGGTGCATTATTTACGTGGGGACCAAATGGTGAATTTTAATGTTTTGGAACTTGAGAGTGTAATATTATTTTGAAAAACAAGATGGTGCCATAAGCCAAGGAGTGCCTGATACAACTGTAGCTTTATGTTGCCAACAGCTGCTTAAAAACAAGCAATGGAAAATATTGTGATAATACAGTCCTGTATATACATGTAGTATTCAAAATATGCTCTTTATGCAAATAGTTCCTAATGCATCCATTGTCCGTGCAAACTATCTCAGCTAGACATATCAACATTAATATCACATTTACTCCCCTGTCTTACAGTGTTGCATTGTGTCCTTCTGAAAGCCATTGTTACCACGTCTGTTTTTAAGTTATATACACAGGTAAACAACTGGAAAAAAGACAGGTAAACAACTGGAAAAACGTTTATTTATTATTACCATCAATATGCATGCCTTTTTGTTAAAAATGTTTCTTTATGACATCATGTTTGTATGCATTTACTGAGTAAATTTTTTCCATTTACCCTCCCCATGCCTTTGTTTGCACTATTCACATTGCTTCTGTGTCCATTCTCCCAGTTTCACATCCACATTGACCCATGTAAAAACTAGGTTGGCTTTTGGAGTTCGTCATTACCATTTTCGATTTTCTGTGTTCGACAAAAGTGCAGTCGACAGAGTTACATTCGAAAATATGATAGTAAACCTATTACATATACACATACACATATACACAAATATATTTCTGTGTGTGGTTCTATTTCTGCATTTCAAACTTTCAAAATGTCGACTTTCTTATGGTTGAGACCAAAGATCAAAGTTTTGAAACTTTGAACTGTTTAAATGGAAATCACCATACAGCATGTAACAGTATATTTATTGTTTTCCTCTCTGTAGTATGATCTTGGAGTTGGTATATTTAATTATTAGGAGGTGTGGGAGTAAAGGAGGGCTTTCCCCCCTGCAAAAATTGGAAAAAAAATAAATAAATAATAATTTTTTGTTTTTATTTTTTTATTTAAATTTTGAAGTTTCAAAACTTTGATCTTATAGTCTCGACCATAAGAAAGTCGACTTTCTTTAACTTTCAGATTGCTGTCTTCCTTTTCCTTGTATCTCATTAGAACCCAGAACCCCTCTCTGATCTCCTCATGTTTTGCCATGTTGTCTTCAACCCCCATCTTTACAGGAAGGCTTTCAACCCCCACACACACTGCCTTCATGAATCAATTCAAAATTATATTTCCCAAGCTTTTAAATCTTCATTCACTTAAGACATGTTTTGGTTAAGTCCCACTTGATAGTCTGTCAGTAGGAATGTGCAGAGCTTCATAGGCTTGTTGTATAAATATTTGTGCCCTTTTATTTTTTGAGAATGGGTCAAACATACATCAGAACAGCAAATTAGCTTTGTTGGGGCCATTATGAATGCTTCCAAGAGTTTTCAACAGAAAATAACTCACTGGAGTTACAATTGGAAGACATAATCATGGCATGGAAAACACTAATTATTTCATTTTCACCTGCATGGATAATGTTTGGAAAACTCATTCCTATACTTTTCTTTGTTATTAATAAAAAAAAAAAAAAACACTGTCGGTAATTATGCATTTTTTTTTAGTAAGTGAACCATGTGTTACCAGAATCTTATATTGTTTGCTTTTCATAGAGTACATCTACAGAGGAAGCATTGCCTTAAGAGAGGTTAAGGGCAACTTTAGTCTAAATATAAAGCCGTTTTAAATATTATATGCATGCTGTATTTAATAAAAAGTTTAATGAAGGCAAAAAAACATCAATCACACAGAAAAATAATTGTAGATGCATTATTTTAAGGTTTGCCCCAAACACAATAGGAAAGTTCTTTGTAACTGCTTCATATTTGTTAACTTATGAACATTCATTGTTTAACACTGAAAAAAAAGAAACTAAAATTCAGAAAAAAAGGCTATTTCTGTGGTGGGAGTTGGGGGTAGAATGGCAGACCACATCCAAATAGACCACATTATGCAGCAGAACACAATCACATTTCTAGTATTTGTACTGGTGATTTAGTAACTAATATATGTGCAACAGGAAAAGGATATTTTGACAGAATAACTGAAGTTAAAGACCATTTGCCCTGATTCTCAGTACTATTTAATGTTCCCATTTCTCCTTAGAGAAAAGAAAACACAAAATAATGACAATCAGAATACCAGTGGTGCACATAGCATTGTATAGTCTATATAAAAATGGAATACAAATGGGGAAAAAATGGAACACACACACACACACACACACACACACACACACACACACACACACACACACACACACACACACACACACACACACACACACACACACACACACACACACACACACACACACACACACACACAAACTTAAATGAATCCCACCATCTGTAGTAGAGGCTGACAGAAAGAGCACTATAGCCTGAGTAACATTATGTAGCACACCTCTCATTTTCTTTGCTAAATAATTCTGTACAAAGCCAAAAATAATAGGGGACAGAGGCCTACAGTCAGTTTATAGAGCAACTGCCATTGCATCAGCATGCATTTTATGAACTAGAAGAAGTAGAAATTCCAATTGACTAACTGAAATCCTTAGTGGTTTAACAGAAAATCAAACATTTTATGATGGTCACAGCAAAACTAAAAGGGCAAATCAGAAACATTCTACAAAATCAAGGACAGTTGGTTTGTCTTAGTTGCTCCTACCCAGAGATATCTTTTTTCATTTAAAATTAGGGGGAACATTGTTCCCTTTTGCCTGACAGCTGTTACCTAATATCAAGCTACACCTTTGTTGTAACAACTACACTGCATCTCATAAATTCTCACTAGTCATATAAACCCCCTTCCATGTTTGTTACTTTGTTCTTTTCCAAGGCTTGTCACGTCTCAGATAATACTATAGTAGGTCATATATTTTCATCAAAATAGGAACTGGTTAAAATTGTTGGTGACTCTTAGAAGAAGTAAGGCACACTGATTAAGTATAACTATCGCTGACTAATGCATTCACAGTAGCTGTTATTCATTTATAAGATGCAGAAGCCTCTTTTGATGATACACTAGAAGGGGTCTGCCTATGCTTCTCAGAAATCAAAAATTTCTTAGGATGATGATGTCAAAAATGGAGCCAGTCACGGGTCAGCTACACCCATTCAACTGCAGCTACTGTGATCAAAAAAGGGAGTCCACTGATGAAAACCAAGGCATAATGCACAACCAGAAAGGAGAAAATATGTTTCAAACTATGATCAACATCAGTGATGGGACTTACTACACAGCATGGTTTCACTGTTCACAAGTACCCAAATGATAAAGCATTTAGCAATGCATGTAGTTGTATGACAACGTGGTCATAAAGCTAACATCTGCTAACATTTAATGTTTGAAAACATCTAAATTTTACATGTTTCTCAGTTGTTAACAATGCATATGCTGTCTTTCATACCTCTCAACTGTCCAGATTTTCACAGAATGCCCATATTTCTGCTACTTGTTTTTGGACTGTCCTTCATAAAATTTGGGGGTTTCTGGCAAATCATCAAGGACTGAAGTCACTAAATAATGACAAAACATTGAGTTTTAGACTCCATATAATTCATAAAATGCATGTTAGTATAAAACCATGCCATTCTAATAACTTTCTAAGTTTATAAGAGCAATAGTTACAATCTGTCCCAGATTTTGGGCCTAGGAGAGCTTAACTCTGTCCAGATATAATATGGTAAGAGGTTGAGAGGTTTGATTCTGATTCAAATCTTTGTGGGGCTGATTATGTAGAAAGATGCACACTGTTTTAACATTCGAATGTAAAAAACTAAAAACAAAATTTAATTAAAGACCTTTTAACCCTGAAGAAAATTTGTATTTATTTAAAATAAAACTTTTTTAAATTTTTCCAAATCAAATGAAATAATTTAAAAAACCAAATTTTTAATTTTTTGGTCAAAACCTACTTACTGCCAAATTCCCGCTAAGTTTTTGGTAACCCCTGATGATGGCATTCCTCTTTAGGTGTTAAAAGGAACTTTGGGAAAACAACTACCCAAAATTTTTTCTGCTACCTTTTTTTAACAAAACAAAACATAAAATATTAAAAGAAAAAAAGGGGAAAAAAAGATTTTTAAAACAAACCCATTCCTTTACTTTTAATTTTCCCTTTTTCTTTGTCTTTTTTATTTTTTCACTCAAAATTTCATTTCAGTTTGTGGTTTTTAAAAACATCATTAAAACCCCAAAACCATATCTAGGGGCCCCTAAAACCCTTTTAAAAATTTTGGGAAAATAAAAAAATTTAAAAGGTTTTGGGAAAAATAATTATACCTGTAAACATTTTAAAAATTTGGGGGGGGGGGGGGGGGGGGGGGGGGGGGGGGGGGGGGAGGGTGGGGGGGGGGGGGGGGGGGGGGGGGGGGGGGGGGGGGGGGGGAAATCATATAAATGTTATGTTTTAAGTTTTTTTTTATAAAAATAATATTAACTGTAATTAAATGAAAAATTATTCAAAAAACATACAATGGAAAAAAATTTTTAAATTTTCTACATAAAATTTAATATCAAAGATCACAATAATGGTCTATATGAGCTGCAAAATTTATTTTTTTTTTTGCATTGGTGGGTATACATAAATTATACAATTTTTTTTAAAATTTTTTAAGGGGTTTTTTTATTCCAAAGGAAATCCCATTTTATTTTTTAAAATTTTCTTTTTTTTCAAAATTTTTGGAAAACCCGGGTTTAATTTTTTTTTTGGTTTTTTTCCTGTTTTTTTTAAAAAAAAAATTTAAGTTTAAACTTTTAAAATTTTTTAAAATTTTTTTTTTAAAAAAAAGGGGATTTGTAAAATAAATTTTTAGAAATTAAAATTTTCCCCAAAAAAATTTTTAAACCCAAAAAAATTTTTTTTTGGAAAAAAACCCTACCTTTAAAAAAAAATTTTTTTAAATTTCTTAAAAAATTTTAAAAAAAAAAAACCCCAATTTAAAAAAAATTTTTAAAAAAAGATTTTTAAAAATTTTTTTTTTAAAAAACCCCTTTTTATTTTTTAAATTTTTAAAAAATTTTTTGAAATAAAAATTTTAAATTTTTAAAAAATTTTTTTAAAAAATTTTATTTTTTTTAATTTTTAAAAAAAGATTTTTAAATAATTTTTTAAAATTTTAATTTGGCTTAAAAAAGGGCCCTTTTTTTTTTACAAAAGTTTTTGGGTTTTTAAAAAAATTTTTTTCCCCAATTAAAATTTTTTTTTTGTTTTTGAAAAAATTTTTAAAAAAATTTTTTAAAAAAATTTATTTTAAAAAATTCCAAATTTTAAAATTTTAAAAGAAAATTTATTTTTTGAAAAGGCCCTTTGGCTTTTTTTCTTTTTTTTTTTTTTTTCCCCCTTTAATTTTTTTAGAAAATTTAAAAAAAATTAAATTTAAATTTTTAATTTTTTTTTAAAATTTTTTTTTTGGGTTTTTCCCTTTTCCCTTTTTTTTTAAAAACTTTTTTTTTTTTGGGAAATTTAAAATTTTATTTTAATTTTAAAAAATTTTTAAAATTAAAAGGTTTAAAAAATTTTTTTTAAAAAAATTTTTTTAAATTTTAATTTTTTTTTTAAAAAAACCCCAAAAGGGGTTTGTTTTATTTTTTTAAAACCCCGGGAAAAAAATAATCTGTTTTTAAAATTTTTCCTTTTTTTTAAAAAAAATTTGTTTTTTTAAATTAAAAAATTTTAAATTTTTAAAAAATTTTAAAATTTTTTTTTAAATTTTGAAAATTTAAAAATTTTTAAAAAAATTTTATAAATTTTTTTTATTTTTCAAAATTAATATTTAAAAAAAAATAAAAAAGAATTAATTTTTTAAAAAAGGGTTTTTTATTTTTAAAAAAGGGTTTTTTACATTAATTTTTTTTTTTAAATTTATTTTTTTAAATTTTCATTTATTAAAATTTAAATTTTTTTTTTAAAAAAAAAAAAAATTTTTTTAAAAAAAAATTTAAATTTTAGATTTTTTTTTCTTTTCCAATTTTTTTTTTTTTTTTAAAAACTTTTGGAAAAAAATTTTTTTTTATGTTTTTTTTTAAAAAAAGAAAATTTTTATTTTTTGATTTTTCCCCCATTTTAAAAAATTTTTTAAAAATTTTATTTTTTAAATATAATATGGTTAAAAAAAATTTTTTGTTTTTTTGTTTTTTTTTAAAAATAAATTTTGTTTTAAATTGAAATTTTTTTTTTGGTTTGATTTAATGAATTTTATATTTTTAAATTTTAAGGGGAAATTTAATTTTTCCCTTTTTAAAATTTTAAATTTTTTGGGAAATTTTTTGGTAATTTATTTTTGATTTTTTTTATTAAATTTTATTGATTTGAAAAAAACTTATTCTTTGATTTAAATTAAAATATTTTTTAAGAATTTTTAAAAAAATTTTTTTTTTAAAAAATTTTTTTTTGCAAATTTATTTTTTTAAATTTTTTTTTTTTTTGGTTCCCAAATTATTTTTTTTTTTTAAAAAAAAAAGGTTTTTAAATTTTTAAAAGTTTAAATTTTCTTTTTTCCTTTTTTTTTTTTTAAAAAATTTTAAAAAATTTAAATTAAAATTTTTTTATTTATTTTAGTTTTAAAATTGTTTTTTAAAAAAAATTTGGGTTTTTTTAAAATTTTTTTTTTTTTAAAAAAAGGTCCCTTTTTTTTTTTGAAATTAAATTTTTTAAAAAAATTAAAAACAAAAAAATTTTTAAATTTTTTTTTTTAAATAAAAGAAAAAAAAACCTTTTATTTAATTTGGGTTTTTTTATTTTTTTAAATAAAAAATTTTTTTAAAAGATTTTTAAAAAAATTTTTTTTAAAAAATTTTTAGGTGTTCTTTTAAAATTTTATTTTTTTTTTAAAATTTGATTTTAAAAAACAAAGTTTTTTTTTTTTGGGGGTTTTTTTGGGGAAAAAAATTTTTTTTTTTTTCAAATAATAGAAAAATTTGTATTTTGAAAATTTAAATAAAATTTCCAATTTTAATTTTTAAATTTTTAAAAAATTTTTTAATTTTTAATATTTAACCAAATTAAAAAAAATTTTTTTTAAAAATTTTTAAATTTTTGGGTTTTTTTTTTTTATTTTTAAAATAATTTTTTTCCCTTTCCCCTTTTTTTTTTTTAAAGTTTATTTTTTTAAAAAATTTTTTAATTGTTTTGGGGTTTTAAAAATTTTTTAAAAAAGTTTTTTTTGTTTTTTTATTTATTTTTTCTCTTTTTTTAAATTTTTTTTAAAAAAAAGTTTTTATAAAAAATTTTGTTTTCCATTTTTTTAAAAAAATTTGTAATTCTTTTTAAAAAATTTTTTTTTTGGGGTTTTTCTTTTAAAATTTTGATTTTTCCTTTTTTTTTTTTTTTTTTTGGAATTTTTTTTAAAAAACCCCCTTTTTTTTTCCCTTTTTTAAAAAATGGGTTTTTAAAAACCCTTTGAACCAAAAAAAATTTTTTAAAATTTTTAAAGGTTTTTTATTTTAAAAAAATTTTTTAAAAAATTTTTAGTTTTTTTAAAAAATTTTTAAAAAAATTTTAAAAAAAAGGGAAAAAAAGTTTTTTAAAAAAAAACTTAAAGCCCCCCACTTTTAAAAAATTTTGGGTTTTTTAATTTTTTTAAAATAAAATTAAAAATTTAAAAAAGGGGTTTTTAATAAAAAATGGTTTAAAAAGTTTTAATTGGGGGGCCCTTTTTTTAAAATAAATATTTTTTTTAAAATATTTTTATCTTTTTTTACTTTTTTTTTTTCCCCCTTTTTCCCTTTTTTTCTATTTTATTAAATTTTATTTGGGTTAAAAAATTTAGTTTAAATATTAAAAGTTTTTTTTTCCTTTATTTGTTTTTTTTAATTTTAAAAAATTTTTTTAAAAATTTGAAATCCGGGAAACTGATTTTGTTTTTTTTTTCTTTTTCAAAAATTTTACTTTTTTAAATTTATTTTTAAATTTTCCCCCAAAATGGGAGCAAAAAAAAATTTTTTTATTTAAAATTTTTTAAAAAGGGTTGGGGTAAAAAAAATTTTAAACCAATTTAGTTTACCTTTCTGAAATCAATGGTCCTTTTTTTTGGGGTTTTAAAGGGAAAAAATGTTTTTTAAAACCCTTTTTAAAAAATTTTTAAAAATTTTAAAAAAAAAAAAATTTTTTAATTTTTTTTTAAAATTTTCTTTAAAATTTTCATTTTTTAAAAAAAAAATTTTTTTTTTATTTAAGTAAAAAAAAAAAAAAAAATTTTTTTAAAAAATTTTTTAAAAAATTTTTTTTTTTTTTTCTTCTTTTTTTTTGAAATAAAAGATTTTTTTCCCCAAAAAAAATTTCTTTTTTTCCCCCCCCTTTCCCAAAATTTTTTTTTTTTTAAAAAAATTTTTTAAATTTTTTTTGGTTTGTTTTTTTTTTTTTTGGGGAAATTTCGAGAAAGAAAAATATTTTTTTCCAAAAAAAAATTTTTGGGTAATTTTGAATTTTTAATTCTTTTTTTTTAAACCCTTTTAAAATTTTTCCCCAAAGCTTTTTAAATTTAATTGGATTTTCCCCAAAAATTTGGGAAATGGGCAAAAAAAAAAATTTTTTTTTAAAACTTTTTCAAGGTTTTTTTTTTTTAAAAAAAATTTATTTGACAATAATTTTTTTAAACGGGTTTTAATTCATTTTCTTTTCCTTTTTTTAAAAAAAATTTCAAAAATTTTTTAAAATTTTTTTTTTTTTAAAAAATTTATTTGTACCCTTTTTTTTTTAAATTTTTAACACTTTTTAAGAAAATTTTTTTAAAAAAAAAAAATCTTCCTTTTGGAAAGGTTTAAATTTTTATTTTGGGGGTTTTTTCCAAGGAAAAAAATTTTTAAATTTAAATTATTTTAAAAATTAAAAATATTTTAAAAATTTTTTAAAAATTCATAAATTTTTTTTTGGGGTTTTTGGGAAAAATTTTGGGGTTTTATTTAGGCCCCAATTATTTTTTTTTCTTCAAATTTTTAAACCCAAAAAAATAATTTTAAATTTTGTAAATTTTTTTTTGAAATAAAAAAAAATTTTTTTTAATTTTTTATTTTCCAAAAATTTTTTTCATTAGTTTTAAAATTTAAAAAAATTTTTTTTTAAGGAAATATTTTTTTAAAAAAAAAAAAAGGGGGGGATTTTTTTTTGGGTTATGAAATTTTTTCCATTAAAAATTAAAAAAGGAAAGGGGTTTTAAGTTTCCCCTTTTTTTTCAAAAAACTTTTTTTTTTAAATTTTAATTTTTGGGGTTTTTTAAGGTTTTTTTTCCTTTTTTGGGGTTTTTAAATTTTTTTTTAAAAAATTTTTTGGGGTTAAAAATTTTTAAATTTTGGTTTTTTTTTTTTTAAAATTTCCCCCCTTCAAAAACCAAAAAACATTCCCCTTTTTCCCAAAATTTAAAATTCGTTGTAAAATTTTTTAAAAAAAAAAATTTTTTTTCAAAAAATTTTTTTTTTTTAATTTTTTAAACAAAAAAATTTTTTCCATAAAAAATTTTTGGGTTTAAAAAACCCTTTTTGGCCAAAATTTTTTCCTTTTTTGGGAAAAAACCTTTTTTTAAAAGTTAAAGGAAACGGTTTTTTTTTCCCTTTTGGAAAAAGAAACCCTTCCTTTTAATCATAAACCAGTTTTATTTCCAGTTCGAAAATTCCCAGCCCCTGAAGGTCTTTTTTCCAGAAATTTTTGGGTATGGCCAAAAAATTTGACTACTGGAATTTTCAAAAAAAAACCATTTTTTGCTTTGGACAGATTTTTTTTTTTTCTTTTAAAAAATTTTTTTTTTTTCCAATTTTTCCAATTTAAAAGGATCATTGTTAAAATTTTTTTTAAAATTTTAAAAAAATTTTTCTTTTAAAAATTTTTAAGTTGTTCCCAATTTAATACCCATATTCAATTAAAAAAAACCCTTTTTTTTGGGAAACTTGTCTGGTGAATTTTCCTCATATTTTTTTTTTTTACCCAAAAAGGGCTTTTTAAAAGGGAAAATTTTTTTTTTGGGTAAGTGGATTTTCTTTTTTTTTCCCCCCTATATTTTTTTGGGAAAAATTAAAAAAGAAAATCAATTGTTTAGGGTTTAAGGGTTTTTTTTAAAAAAATTTTTTTTTAAAAATTTTTTTTTTTTTTTATTTTCATTTTTTTTTTTTAAAAAATGCCTTTTTTTTTTAAATTTTAAAAAATTTTTTTAAAATTTAAAAAAAATTTTTTGTTTGAATTTTAAAGATGCCCAAAAAAAATTTTTTCAAAAAAAAAATTTTTTAAAAAAAAAATTTAAAAAAAAATTTTTCCCCTTCTTTTAAAAGGGAAAAGTTGGGGGAAAACCCCCCTTATCTTTTAAAAATATTTTTTTTTTCCCCAATTGGAAAAAAACCCCTTTCAGGTTCATTTTTTTTTTCCCAAAATTTAAAATTAATTTTGGCCCCCTTTTTCCTTGGGCCTTTTTGAATCCCTTTAAAAGGGGTTTTTCCCCTTTTTTTAAAATTTCCATTTAAAAAATTAAAGCCTTTTTTTTCCCCTTAAAACAAAAAAAAAATTTTTGGGAATGGAAAATTTCCTTTTTTTAAAAAAAAGGAAGACCCCCCAAAAAAAGGGTAAAAAAATGGGGTTTCCCCCCAAATTTGGGGGGTTGCCCCCACCCAAAAAAAATTTTTTAATTAAAAAATTTTTCCCTAATTGGGGCCCCAAAAAAAATTTTTGAAAAATTTTTTAAAAAAATTTGCGGTAAAAAACCCCTCTTTTTTTTAAAGGGGAAAAAAATTTTCTTTTTATGTTACCCCCTTTTCCATTAATTTTTTAAAAACCCCCAATTTTCTCCTCCCCCTTTTCCTTTTCCCCCCTTTATCCCCCCCTTTTAAATTCTTTAAAAAAATTTATTTTTAAAAAATTTAGTAATCCCAAAAACCCCAAAAAAAAAATTTTTTTTTCCCCCTCTTTTATTTTTTCCCCCCAAAAATATATTTAATTTAAATAGAATGGGGGCCCCCCCCTTTTTGTTTTCCCTTTAAAAAATTTAAAAATTAGAACAAAAAAAAACCAAATTTTAAAAACCCCCCCTTTTTAAAAAAACCCTTTTTTTTTAGGGAAAAAACCCCAAAAACCCCCCCAAAAGAAACATTAAAATTTTTAAAATTTCCCCAAAATTAAATTTTTTTTTTCCCAATTTGGGAAAAAATTTTCCCAAAAAAAAATTTTTCCCCAAAATTTTTATTCAATTTTTTCCCTTTTTTTTTTAAAAGGGAAATTTTGAATTTTAAAAAAGAATAGGGGAAATTTTCCCCCCAAAATTTTTTCTTTTTTTTTTTTTAAAATTTTTAAAAAATTTAAAAAAAATTTTAATTTTTTACCCCCCTTTTTTTTTTCCCCCAAAAAAAAAAACCCAACCTAAAATTTATTTGCCCTAAACCCAATAATTTTATAATTTTTGGGGGGAAAATTCTAGCAAAAAAAAAAACCCACCCCTTTTTTTCCCTTTTAAAAATTTCATCGGGAATAAAGAAACCCTTTGAAGTTTTTTTAAAAAAAATTTCTTTTTTTATTTGTTTTTTAAATTTTTTTTATTTTGCTTATTGCCTTTTTTTCCAAAAAATTTTTTTCCCCCTTGCTTTTTTTTTTAAAAAGCAATTTTTACCTTAAATTGAATTTCAAAAAACCCAAAAAAATTTTAAAAAAAAAAAGAAAAACCCAAATTTTTAAATTTTAAAAAATGAAATTTGTTTTTTTTTTAAAAAAAATTTTTAAAAAAAAAAAAAATTTTTCCTATTTTCCCCCTTTTAAAAAAATTTTTTAAATTTTTAAAAACCCAAATTTTAAACAAAATTTTTTTTAAAAGAAATCCTTTTAAATTTGTTGCATAAATTTAAAAATAAATTTTTAAAATTTTAAAAAAAAAAATTTTCAAAAAAAAATTTTTGGTAAACTTTTTTTAAACCCTTTATCGGGGTTTTTTAATTTTTTTTTAAAAAAAATTTTTAAATTGTTTTTTTTTTTTTAAAAAATTTTTAAAAAAAAAGAAAATTTTTAATTCATTTTAAAAAAAAATTTAAAAGTGGGTTTAAAAAATTTTAAAAGAAAAGAATAAAAACCATTTAAAACTAAAAAAATAAAAATTTAAAAAACTTATTTTAAAAGGGAAATTTTTTTTCCAAACAAATTTTTTAAAAAATTTTTGCTGTTTAAGGGAGTTTTATTAGTTAATTAAAAAAAAAAGGGGAAAACAAAAAAATTTTCCCCAAATTGTTTTTTAAAAGGAAAAAGAATTTTTTGGGGGGGCCCCATTTTCATTTAATTATTTCCCTTTAAAAAAAAAATAAAATATTTTGAAAAAATTTTTTTTGAAAAAATTTTAAAAATATTTTTTTGTAAAAAGTTTCCCTTCATTTTTTTTAAAAAAAAAAAAAGCAGAAAAAACCCCCACCCTTTACAAAAGGTTTTGGGTAATTTTAGTGTAAAAAATTTAAATATTTTGGGTAAATGCCAAATTTTAAAATTTTGTTTTTAAAATTTTTTAAAAACCCATTTTAATTAAAAAAAAAATATTTGAAATTTACCTTTTAAAAATATAAAAAAAAATTTTTTTAAAAAAAAAAAAAAAAATTTAAATTTTTTTTAAAAGTAAAAAATTTAGTGTTTTTTGTGGGATAAATTTTAAAAAAAGAATAAACAAAAAATTTTGGGGGAAAACCCCAAAAAAAGGGGGGGGTTTTAAAATATTTAAAAATTTTTGTTAAAAATAAAATTTTGTAAAAAAATTTTTTTATTTTTTTTTTTTAAAAAAATTTTAATTTTAAAAATTTTATTAAAATAAAAAAGGGTTTTTGGGTTTTTTAAAAAAAAGAAAAATTTTCCCCTTTAAATTAAAAAAATTTTTTTTTAAAAAAAATTTTTTTTTTTTAAAAATAAAAATAAAAATTTTTCAGAAAACAATTTTTAAAAAAAAAAAATTAAAAAAAATTTTTTTTTTTCCCAAAATTTTTATGTAAAAATGAAAAAAGTTTTTTAAAAATAAAAGAAGTAAAACTTAAAAAAAATAAAATAAAAAAATTTTTTTCAAGGTTTTAAAAAAAAAAATTTTAAAAGGGGGCCCCCTTTTAATTTCCATGTTTTGGGGTTACGGGGTTTCCTAATCCCAAAAAATTAAGATTGGAAAAACCTATTTGGATTTTTTTCGGAAAGGGGGGCAGGGTAATAAAGAAAAACTCCACTGTAATTATGAAGCAAGGTTATTCATAAAGAAAAAAAGAAAAATTATAACAAAACCCAAACAGGAAAAATTGTGTTTGCCATTTAAGCAAGTCGGATCCTGTTCCCCCTCGATTGAAATCTTTTTTTCCCCCCTGTTCCTTTTTCCAAATTTTTTTTCAGAAAAAAAAAATTTTAATTTCTGTTGAATTTTGAGGGTTTTGTTTTGGGAATCAGGGATTTCCGAGACTGTTTAAAAAAAACAAAGAAGATATAAATTATACGCAAAAAATGAAGAAACCCCATAAATTGCTAAGGTGGCCCCACATAAAAAAATCTTTTTCGAACAAATACATCAAATTAAAATTGTTTCGCCCTTTATTTAAAAATTTTACCTATGTTCCTTAATAAATTAAAAAAATTTGAAAATCAGGATTTTGTTTGCATGTTTTTTTAAAACAAACTTAAACCTTGATTGCCTTTTTTAGGCCCTAATTTATTTTTTTCAAAACCCAGATTTTTAAGGCCCCCAAAATAGAAGAAAATCTGGCTTCGCAACAATAAACAGTCCAGATTGAAATGTTTGTCTCAAAATTCCAGATTTTGACATGTTTTTAAATTTTTTTTTGGGTTTTGAAAAAAAGATTGGGTTTTTTTTCTGATGATACAATAAACCTAATGGCTAAAAGAACTTATCTCATTGTCCAAAAACAATTTAAAGGTTTCCAAAAATTTATTTATTTTTCCCTAAGGGAATTTTTTCATTACTTTAAACTAAAAGGGAATTTATTGGCCAACGGGAACCCCTTGATTTGAATTTTTAATTTTCTCTTTGCCCCTTTCCCTTTTTTTTAAAAACATTTTTGCCCTTTTATTTTTTTTTCCCCCACTTAGTTCATTAACAACCATTTATTTCCCCAAAACAAAAATCATTCCCCCAAAAACTCCTCCATTTTGATTGGAATTTTGTTGGGGCACCTAAACCCCAAAAAGGGGGAAACCCTTAAATTTGGGTTGGGAATTAAAATCCTAACTTTTTTTCTTTTTTAAAAAACTTCCAAAAACCATTCCTAACTCATTTTTAGCAGACCATTTTTCAAAAAGAAAGAAAAATAAAAACCTTTAAAAATAAAGAAACCCTCAAGTATTTGTGATATTTTGGTTTCAAAGGAAAAAAGGGACCTTTATTTTTAGTTTAAATGAAAATTTTTTTTAAAATTTGTATTAATTGCCTGGTCCTCATAATTTGCTTTGGAACCTTTCCCCAAAATAACTCATGTAAAAAAAAAATAAAATTTTTGTTTTCCAAATGCTTTGATTAAATAAACCGGGGACCCATTGAAATTTCCAAAACCTGTCCAAATAAAAACAAAATTCCCCCAAAAATAATTCCCTTGAAAAAATTTTCAAAAAAAAATTGGGGGTAAAAAATAAAAACCCTTTCCTTTCAAAAAAAAATCTGACAATAACTCAAATCCTTTTAAACAAAATAAACAATTTTCCTTATTGCAAAGTTTTTCCTTTACCCCCTTTTTTTTTTTTTTAAATAAGGGAAACTTCAAAACCCAAAAACATTAAAAACAACTTTCAGAAAGGGCTTTCATTAAATTTTTAAAGAGAAAATTTGTTAAAATAACAAAAAAATCTTCTTTTTTTAACGTGAAAATTTATTTTTTCTTTTTACAACATTTTTGCATCCCCCAAAAAGGTTTTTTCGGGGGGAAAAAGGGTTTTTTAATTTTTGGGCTTAAATTAATATTTTTTAAAAAAGATTGCCATAAGCCAAATCCAACAACTGTACTTTATTTTGCAAACAGCTTTAAAAAAGAATGGAAAATATTTATAAACTCCTTTAACTGTGTTTAAAATTATTTTTTCAAAATTCAACACCCTTGCCTAAACTACCAGAGCATATAACTTTTAAACAATTTTTTTAAGTTTGATTGGTTTAAAATTTTCCCACATTGTTTTAAGAATCCGGTAAACAACTGGAAAAAGCGGTAAACAACTGGAAAAATTTATTTTTTATTCCTAATATCATGTTTTTTAAAAATTTTCTTTAGAATATTTTTGATGCTTTTATGGTAAATTTTTAAATTTCCCCTTCCCCATTTTTTTCACTTTCCTTGCTTAGTGTCATTTCCCTTTCAACCAAATTACCCATTTAAGTTTTTTAGTTAACAACGGACGGTTTTAAAAATGAAGATTAAATTTTAAAATATGATGCCTTTTTTAAATTTTTATAATATTTTTTTAATTATAAAATTTTTTTCAAAACCCCCAAAACCCCCCACTATCAAAAATTACTTTTGGGGTTACACTTTTCAAATTTAAAACCATTTTTTTGGGGAGAAAAAAATAAAGTTTTAAAATTTCTGTTTAAAAAAAATCCCCATAACATTAAATATTTTTATTTTTTTCCTTTTTATATATTTATTTATATTTAATTATTTATTTAAAACCCCCCCCAAAAATTAAAAAAAAAATTTTTTGTTTTTATTTTTATTTAAATTTTAAAAAAAAAATTTTTCTTATGGTTAAAAAAAGTGACCTTTAACTTTAATTTGGCCCTTTTTTTCCTTGTACCAAAAAATCCCCTCTCTGTTTATGTTTTTGAGTTGTTTAAATTTTAAGGGGTTTAAAAGCCTCCCTGAAAATTAAAAAATTTGTTTTAAAATTTTTTATTGAATTTTTTTTAATACTTATGTCTGCATAGGAAGTCGATTCTACCTTGTGTTTTTCTGATCTTTTTAATTTTCCTTTTTTTTTTTTTTGGGAAAGGGGCAAACCATTAAACAAAAAAGTTTTTTCCAAGAATGTTTCCCAAGTTTTTCAAAAAAATAATTCAGTTTAATCTTCATCATAAAACATTTTTTTTTTTCATGATGGCTTTTTGGGAAAAATCAGAAACTTTTTTTTTATTAAAAAAATAAAAAAATGTCCTTTTGTTTTTTTTAGAAGGAACCATTTTACCAAATTTTTTTGTTTGTTTTCAAGAGTTCACAGAAAATCCTGGGGGGTTAAGGGAATTTTTATCTAAAAAAAAATTTTTTAAATATTATTCAGCTGTTTTTAAAAAAGTTTAAAAGGGCAAAAACTCTAAAAAAAATAAAACATTTTTTAATTTCCCCCAAACCCAAAATAAAATTTTTTTAAATGTTCAATTTTTAATTAGATCCATACGGAGGAAAAAAAAATTAGAACTTTGAAAAAAGAAAAAAAAATTTAAAAAAGGCTTTTTCTGTTATTTAAAGGGAGCCAACCAAATAACCAAAACAGAAAAAATAAATTTTCATATTTTAGGGTTTTGCAAAATTGAAAGGGGGTTTTTTTTTGCAAAAAATGAATTAAAAGACCATTTGTGAAGACTTTTTAATGTTTTTTTTTTAGAAAAAAAAACCAAAAAAGCAATCCTGCCAGTGGACACATCATTTTAAGCAAAAAAAAATAATAAAATGGGGAAAAAGGAACCCAAAAAACCCAACAAAAAAAAAAAAAATTTTAAATGAATACCTTTGGGTTGATGACAAAAGGGCCTTCCTGAGAAAAACACATTATTTTTTAAAAATTTCTGAACAAACCCAAAAATAAAGGGGAAACCAAGAATGACAACCCACAACACAAAACAAAAATAGAATTCCAATGTCCAGCATTATTGACTAACTGTAATCCTTAGTGGTTTAACAGAAAATCAACCATTTTATGATGGTCACAGCAAAACTAAGAGGGCAAATCAGAAACATTCTACAAAATCAAGGACAGTTGGTTTGTCTTAGTTGCTCCTACCCAGAGATATCTTTTTTCATTTAAAATTAGGGGGAACATTTTTCCCTTTTGCCTGACAGCTGTTACCTAATATCAAGCTACACCTTTCTTGTAACAACTACACTGTATCTCATAAATTCTCACTAGTCATATAAACCCCCTTCCATGTTTGTTATGTTGTTATTTTCCAAGGCTTGTCACGTCTCAGATAATACTATAGTAGGTCATATATTTTCATCAAAATAGGAACTGATTAAAATTGTTGGTGACTCTTAGAAGAAGTAAGGCACACTGATTAAGTATAACTATTGCTGACTAATGCATTCACAATAGCTGTTATTCATTTATAAGATGCAGAAGCCTCTTTTGACAGTACACTAGAAGGGGTTTGCCTATGCTTCTCAGAAAGCAAAAACTTCTTAAGATGAAGATGTCAAAAATGGAGCCAGTCACTGGTCAGCTACACCAGAGATTCAACTGCAGCTACTGTGATTAAAAGGGGAGTCCACAGATGAAAACCAAGGCATAATGCACAACCGGAAAGGAGAAAATATGTTTCAAACTATGATCAACATCAGTGATGGGACTTACTACACAGCATGGTTTCGGCTGTTCACAAGTACCCAAATGATAAAGCATTCAACAATGCATATAGTTGTATGACAACGTGGTCATAAAGCTAACATCTGCTAACATTAAATGTTTGAAAAGATCTAAGTTTTACATTTTTCTCAGTTGTTAACAATGCATATGCTATCTTTCATACCTCTCAACTGTCCAGATTTTCACAGAATGCCCATATTTCTGCTACTTGTTTTTGGTCTGTCCTTCATAAAATTTGGGTGTTTCTGGCAAATCATCAAGGATTGAAGTCACTAAATAATGACAAAACATTGAGTTTTAGACTCCATATCATTCATAAAATGCATGTTAGTATAAAACCATGTCATTCTAATAACTTTCTAAGTTTATAAGAGCAATAGTTACAATCTGTCCCAGATTTTGGGCCTGGGAGAGTTTAACTCTGTCCAGATATAATATGGTAAGAGGTTGAGAGGTTTGATTCTGATTCAAATCTTTGTGGGGCTGATTATGTAGAAAGATGCACACTGTTTTACACAATGGTATAGCTAAGAACAAGAATGGCAATATGTCACCTAACCATGTCAAGATTTGTATTATGTAACATCAGCTTTTCTTCATTTTTTCCCGATAATCAATTGTACCACATGGTAGTGATTTGAATACCAAGTGGTGTTCGCGGTAGTGCGGTGTCACCTTACAGTACAGCGCTCCCGGGATTCTTCGATTTCAATTCTCCGCTAGAGCATCTTCGCGTCGGCGTGAATGGGCATGCCTTAGGTGAGTTTGAAGTGTCAGGGCTGGTAGCTTCGGCATGTAAAAATCAACTACCAATCATTAGCGGACCGGAGTTCCGCTGTGGTGACCCCTAACTGGGAAAAGCCGAAAGACATGACTGATAATAGGAAAAAGATGGGGAAAATAAAGATTTTTTTTAAAACAGTCCCATTCAAAAATTTACTTTTAAGTGTTTCTGATGTTTGCTTGGTTGCATTTACTTATGTGATGTTACACTTTTTCAATTTAATCTTTCATTTCAGTATTGTGGTTTGTCTACAAAAGGCACATCATAAATTCAAGACTGTCATACTCTCAGACCTCTGCAGTCCTTTGATATCCTGTCAGTAAAAATAATAAACAGGATAGGAGACAAGTCACCATCATGACTGTCATATGTCATTGATATGAAAAGTACTAACCATCTGTAAGCACCAGCTCTATGTAGCCACCTTAGCCACTGATGTCCTTAACAGGGTCCACTCAGACTCAACATCACAAAGCTCCTGAATACATTAAAGCTTCTCAAAAGATAGGAACTGAAGCCATAGCACACAGAAAAAACTGCTAAATGTTTCCATGAGATCATTGCTTAGTGATCAGACAGTGTTGTGCCCATCTGACCTAACTTACTCCTAAGTGAGAATTATTTTTTCATCTTCATACCTCTGCTGTCCTCACTGTCTAGCGAATATGGTCTGAGATCTGATGACATTTCTGCAGAAGTCAGTCAATGACCTCTGGCTTAAAGTGGTCTGGTATAATGAACCCTTATAAGCACTTTTGCATTTGAAAATTATGCTCATTATTGTTAACAAACAAGTCAAATTAATAACAATTTATTTACTATTTGAGTTCATAGTTTCATGGGTTTGTAAGTACTTAATAGGCTTTTGATTTGTGAGGATCTTAGGAAACCTAGCCATGAATCCCAATGTAATTGCTAGCCCTTATTTTGCACTACAAATATCCAAATGTGGGCTGAACAAGTATATATTGAGGTAGTTAAGTTTCTCCTATCTTTAAGGGCCAGTGATGCTAAACTGGAAGTGAATTTGTGATTACCTTTCCAGTTATCCAAATTACATCTGAATAAAGTAATGGAAGTACTTTGTTTTATACAGAGTGGAAGACAATGCCATAGCAGTTGTATTCTTTTTCATACATATTTATCCCACCATAATTTTCTTTTAATTTTTCAAAAAAAAAAAAGATTTAGATTCCTTGAGGGAGTGTTTCTAACAACATTGAAGTTTTGAATGTGTAATAGGGTTGACAGAATAAGGTCTACTGAGACTCTATGCATGAGACACATGTCAACTGTCATTAGCGTGTATGATGCTGAGAAGAGAGACAAGGCTTTGAGATGGTCTGCATAGTTTTTATGATTTAGACCTTTTATTTTATTTTATTTTTTCTGTAGTGATGAAGCATTGCGATCATTCCAGTTGTGAACATTGCATGTCAGGTACATTCCAAAAGAGGCATTATACTCATTGATTGGCCTAAAAGGTGTTGAGTACAGTAGAACAATTACATCCTTGGATCTTGACGCCGTATATTTAGATATAAACTGTCAGATGAAAAATTGCTTCCTTACAGTCATGGAAATGTGGTAATCAAAGTGCATTTCATTGTAGACATAGGTTCACAGATCTGTTACTAAAGCTCAGTTTTCAGAGGGCTATTGTTTATGTGATAGCTAAAAGGAAAATCATGCTTGCCAGAGGATATGATTATACATTTTTTGGCAGTTTTTGTCCATGGTCTTGAAACCAACTATTTATTTAGGACAAGCCCTCTTGTAAGGTTCTGGTGTCCTCTATGTAGTTAACAACAGAGCCATGTTTATAGTCATTTGCAACCATGGACAGCAAAAATAAAGAAATAAATCAAAGGAAACTAACTTTAGGTTTGACTTCTGAGGAGTAAATGCCAAAGAGGAGTGGCCCAAGAAATGAACCCTGAGACACTCCCCTAGTGACAGGTCTTTTGTAGAAAGTAGAGAAATCCACCCTTACTTCCTGGTTTCTATTCTTGAGATGGCTTGATATCCAATGAGTAATATAAGTATTAACATTTATTGTGGAGAGTTTATCTATGATGCCTGAGTGTTAGATGGTGTTGAATGCATATGCAATGTCCACTGTTTCAACCTCATCCATTGTTTCAATGAATGTTTCAAAATACTTGACCAGGTAATGTAGGCAGGACCTTCCCTTGAAAAATCAAAACTGGGATGGGTCAATAGTTGGGACCATGTATTCCTATGTATTAGTCCCATAATGAACATTTACATAGCTTTATATATGAGAATGGTCAAGCTTATGGGATTATATTTACCCAGGTCCATTGAAGACTCATCTTTGTGGAAGGGAATATCACTGCTGTCCTCCATTCATCCAACAAAAAGCTTATTTTGAGACTAATATTGAATAGTGTCTGTAGGGGTCAGATTTGTCAAGCTGTTACTCTCAATCATATCCTTAGTGGTACTTCTATCAGTCCCCCATATGTGTTGAAGTCTCTCAGCAAAAATAAAGCTCATGTTTTGCCATGTAATGAATCCCAGGGATTAACTTCTTACTATGCTATTGTGAATATGCCTAGGTTGCATACTCTGAATATGTATTTGTTTGCATGTATATCGTTTCTATGCTTTCTAGTGTTTATCAAACCATTCTGAATAGAAATAATACAATCTATAAAACACATTTTAATTAATGAACGTTTAACTTCAAAGGAGAGAAATTCTGTGGATGTCTGTAATCCCTACATAAATGCTTCTAGTAATATTTAATTGACGGTCCATACCAGAAAAGTATCATCAATGAAGCATCAATTAAAAACCTATATTCTTAATACTATTTTGGAATCAAAACCATACTTACCTTTGCAATTAAACAAAGCTAAGTTTTTTGTAAGTATTAGCCACTGATGATCCCAGAGCTATTCCTAACTTTGAAGGAAAAAAAATGCAATTAAATAGGAAAACATTATTGCACAACACAATAGCATACAGATTGTTTTTATTTTCCTTGCATACATATTATTATTTTTACACAGAAAATCGCTAGTTGCATACCATATTCATTTGATGTGGCTGTGTATAAAGATTTAATATCAGAAGTAACTAAAACCACATTACCTAAAATAGTATTCTGATATAAAAATAATAATAATTCCTTTAAAATTCATTAGTGTCTTTATATATCTTTTTACAAACTACAAAAAAAGATGTTATCGGATTTTGTAGATATTTAAAAATTGCTTAAGCCATCCATTGATCCCCAGCCATAATAGGTCTTATATGGAGCTGCATAAATCTTTATATAATTTTGGTAAGCCATAAAGGGCAGACATTAAAGGTGAAGTTATGTACATATAATTATACAATTCTAATGTGAAAGCATTCTCAGTTTGTAAATCATATAATGTATGTTTAAGTTTATAAATAATATTAACTGTAATAAATGTATTATCATCTGATAAATGACATATATATGAAAAATAGAAATTCACATATTGCTGTCCACAGATTCATCATAAAAGGAGAAGTCACACCTATTCTATTTAATTTGCAGTCCATGATGATGCTGCCACTTGCTGCTACCTTGCTATTTCCCAGAGTGAGTTGCTTGTCTTGGCTGAGCCAAACCCACTTGCACCCTGCAGTGCCCAGCACCAAGAAGGTGGAGATGTAGGCAGAGAATTACACACTATAATTTTTTTTTCAATTTTTTTTATTTTCCAAATACATTTGAATGAATTCCATAGTATTTATACATACCATCTTAAATAACTATGTACACTGTTTACATTAGCCTGACACTATAACAGATCTTAATGTATAAGTTACTTTATAAATGTGTCCAATCCATTATCAGAGTGACTGGTCAATTATTGTATAGTATCAATCAACGATAAGACATTTCCCAAAGGGTTGCTGATAAATGGCTTTGGATAAATTCTTAGTTCTTTAATTTTAATTTCTAATAATGCTGTGGTCTTCAGTAGGCTGTATAAGTCTTCCAAAGTTGGTATTGTGTTTGTATTCCATCTTCTTGTTATACACTTCCTTGAAATTACAAGTATAGCCCATACTAGATACATGCTTGACCTATTCAAATGAGGAACTTTGTTCACATTTAATAATACAAGAGCTTTAGTTAAATAAAATGATTCATTAAATAAAACTTGTAGAAAGTTATTAATACCATTCCAAAATGGCTTAATTTTAACACAATCAAAGAAAATGTGGTTCCAATCTGCATTGTATACTTTCTCATATCTCCAACATACTCCTTTTATGGAAAAACTAATTTTACTGATTCTGTCAGGGGTTAAGAATGCTCAATGCAAGCATTTCCAATTAAAAACTTTCCAGTATTGTGTAAAGGATGTATATTTTATCGATAATAAGATATTTGTTTTAATAACTTCAGTTAACTGTATTGCGTGTCCTTTCATTATATATTTCTAATATGAGGAGTTGGGTGTTGTTTTACAGTTTATCAATATTTTGTAAAATTTTTGAAATATTGTTTCCCATGTCAAAGTCATTATATATGATTTCATATATGTATTTCTTAAATTTAGGCATTTCTTTAAATGAAGAATTGTTAACTATTCTACTTAAATCTTGCGAATATGACCAAATACTCTGTAAAGTTAGCCAATCCTGTTGTTTTTATTACTTGCATATCTAAAAGTTTTAGCTCTTTGATACATTGGCGCCAACAAACAAATCCTTTTTGTTCCCAGGAATTAATAATTTCTCTATATATTTTATGTGGAAAGTTCTTTGTGACTATAAATGGTGTTAAAAAATCAAACCAAATTAAATCTATATTTGCATTAATAATTTTCCAAAATGAGTCAATGTAATAATTAATCATACAAGTTTTAGTTGGTTTAGTTATGTAATATTGCATAGTAATACATAATATGTGCCATGGCAAATTGTTTTTATCTGTTATTTGAAAATTTTTTTTGTAAATCAAATTCATTTATTGATATTACAGTTAGTAATTCTTTCCAATTTGCAGAATAATTTGGACTTATCCAATCTGAGACTGTTTTAGATATTGATGCTATTATATATGTTTCTATATTGGGAAAGTTTAATCCTCTGTGTTTCCATGGTCTGATATGATATATTAAAGCTATTCTGTTTCTTTTGGGAAACCATAAAAATGTTATAAGGCATGAATTTATTTCTTTAAGTAGATTTCTTGTAACAGTTATAAGGCTATATATAGGATCTTGGGCAGTAAAACCATTTTTATTAACAGTAGTCTATCTTCAAATGTTAATATTATTTTGTTCCATTTTTCCACAGAGATTTTAATTGCATTCATGATATTATTGTAGTTTTTTGAGACTAATTTATTATTATCCTTGCATAACTCAATTCCTAGATATTTTAATATAGATTCTTGTTTCCCTATGATGTTATTCCCCCTTAGTCTGCAGTTCTTTTTTTTTATTTAACAATAAAAATGTTGATTTTGATTTATTGAAATGGTGTCTTGAAGTCATGTGAAATTTGTCAATTAATATATCTAATTATTCTGTCTCTTTTGTATTAGATAATGTTAGTAATATGTCATCAGCAAATAGCATTACTTTAGAATCGTATTGTTCATAAACATCTATTTATTTCACTTTTATGTTGTTACAAATTGAATCTACCAATATTTCAATAGCTAGAGCAAATAGAATCAGTGGCATTGGACATCTGTGTTTAGTGCCTTCTGTTACATGTATAGAATCAGAGGTAAAAGGACCTAACTTGACATATGCTAAATTATTTGTATATATATATATATATTCTTTAGGAGATGAAAAAGGATGCAGAAAATTCAAATAGCATTAGGATTTTAAATAAATAGCCCCAATTTAGGGAATCAAAGGCTATATAGGTATATCTAAGCCAGTTATGAGTGTTTCTTTATTTTCGTTATTAACATAATCTATAAGGCAAATTATCCTTTTAATATTGTCATGTGTGTGTCTATGATATATAAATCCAGTTTCAGCATTATTTATTGTTTTGGATAGTGGTGTTTTCACTCTGTTAGTTAATATTGTCATGAATATCTTATACTTATTATTTAATAATGATATAGGTCTAACTGAAGTACAGAGGTTTGGGGATTTGTTTTCCTTTAGGACTGGTGTGATTAAGGAATATCTCCAAGAGGGTGGTATTAAAGCTTGTAACTGAATTTCTAATAGAGTTTTATGGAAGAGGGATAGTATCTTTGAATGAAAAAGGTTATATATTTCCATAATTATGACATCTATACCTGGAGCTTTATTATTGTTACCCTCTTTTATTGTATCTGCAATTTCTTTGCAGGATATGGGTGCTTGCAGATCAAGTTTTAATTTTTATGGTATTTTTTTATATTAGAACATTTTTCATCTAGATTTAATTGATCAATATGTATATTTTCTTTTTGGAAATGTTCCATATAGTGATTTCTATACGCTTCAAGAATGTCACCTATATCCAAGACATTTTCCCCTTTCTTTTCATGGAAAATACTTTTAATGTTATTAGCTATTGATTGTATTTTGATTCTTGTAGATAAATTATGCAGATATTTGGGAGAATTGACCAAGGTATTAATTTTTAGTTTTTCTAAAGCTAAACTAGTTTTATGTGTTAGAATTTTTTTGCATTTATTGTTTAATACTTCTACTTTCTTTTTCATCTCCAAATGATTTTGATTTTTTTCAGCTTTTACTGACAAAAGTTTGGATTGTAGATCTAATAATTCAGAATCTCATTCTCTGATTTTTTTATATCAAGTTAGGGTTTTACCATATATCTGATGAAGTGATTCAAAAGAAAATGCTGGTTTTAATGTGCACGTTTATCTGCTTTTGTGCTTAAATTAAAGTTGGATTTAAAAAAAATTCCGGCTGATTCTTGGTCCTGTGGTGCCTTGGATTGTCTTACTAGTTTCTTTTGGCACCTGGTGGCTGTTTTTTTCGAGTTTTACCATATATGTAAGAGTCCCATATCATTATTTTATTTACCTCTGTTGTGTAATTAATATCTAAGAAGAACTGTAATTCAGATAATAACCACGGTTTGAACTCTTTAATTTGAGTTATATATGCTGGAATTCTGGAGTTAAAGATTAATGGTTTGTACCCATTTGAAACTTTTAGTATCAATGAATTGTGGTCAGAAAAGGGGCAGGGAGTGATCAAGAAATTAATGATTTTAGAGTGTATGTCATGGGCAGCAAATATTTTATCTATTCTACTTTGGGTACCAAATCTGTGATCTTGATGAGAAAACAACAAAGATTTATCTTCTTTAAATTTGAAAGTATCTACAAGATGAAATGATTCTACCCACATGTTTAAAGCTTTTGATACAGCAGATGTACGCAGCAGTCTTTATTTGTAGTTTCAGAAATATCAAATATACCGTTAAAATCTCCTCCTAATATTAAGTTGCCTTTATAATTATTGGAAATGAAATCCAAGTGTTTTTGAACAGTTACTATTCCAATACCTGGGAACCAATATAGATTGGCTAGAGTCCATATTATGTTGTTATATTTAACTATTACTGATGCTATAAGGCCTTCTTCATCTTCATACTTATAAATGATTTCTGGGTTAATCACATTTGTTTTCCATAAAAGTGTTGCCCCTTTTGTCTTTGTCTTATAAGGGGATTGCGCCAATATCATATATTCCTTAGGATTCCATTTGTAATTGTCATTTGTTTTGAAATTAGTTTCTTGAAGGAAGACAGTTTGTGCTTTGTTCAGTTTTAAACATTTCAGTAGATTTGATCTCTTGCTAGGATTGTTTAAGCCATTGGTATTTAAAGATAATAAAGTTAAATCCATCTTAGGTTATTTAGACTATGCATTTTTTGTTTTATTGTGACTATTAAACATTTTCCTCTGATAACTATAAAGTATATGTTTGAGCTTTTAAATGAAATTATCAGTTTTATACTTTGAGTGTTTACCAATAAAGTAATGTTTTGGACAGGCATACTAAAAATTTTTTTGTGAAATAAATTTAAATTAATAAATGTTAACAAAACTAAGATCCGCACAAGCCATGGAATGAAAATCATTCCTAATCTCATGGATAAACCTAAGTCCATCAGATTATCACTCAAACCTTGACAATCCAGAACATCTCAGCTCCATAAATTAAATTATCATATGGAGAATATTTGTAAAAGGAATAAGCAATATTTACATTATTTTGAACAGATATAGTATTATTGCAGATTAGACATAATTCTAATACAATATAAATGTCTACTTAATGTACAAGCAATTAATATTTAAATGAAAGATAGATGACAAGCAATTCAATCATAGTAAAGTAGGATGTATCATATATAAAACCTCAGTAAAAGCACACAGTTATTTAATATATTTACCCTTATTGATGAAGTCTTTCAAAACGTATTACTTAATATAAATATATGGAAGGATATTTATACCTAATGTTTATAATAAAATGTATTTTACTGGATATATCATAAGTTATATTTCATTGTTTGCCAGCATTTAAGTAATCATTTTGTTGCTAACTTACTTAAAGCATCAAGTTTGTTTTATGTAAACATTAATGAAAGTTAGTGCATTTTAGTTAGTGCATCCCCTCTTCCCCCATTTCCTGCACATAAAGATTTTCATATCTGTCATTTCTTATTATAAAATGAGTGAAATTATAGGTTAAAAACAACAAATTCACTTATTGCGATTAATGATTACAAGTTCCCTTTCCATATTCATAAATTACCATGTTGTAGTATATACTGAAAGTTTTTAGATTTAAATAGCAGCATTCTATTTAGTATAATCAGCAAAGGTTAAACTGAATGATTATTGTCAATTTAATGCTATTTGTTCAGAATGTCATTGTTACATTCTGTGACATTCCTAGTTCAGACTTCTATTGTTTCCCTTGACTAACTTTGTCGGTTTGATGTCATGTATAAAACATTAATTACCTTGATAACAGCTTAAATATTATGTATGGTCAAGATGGGTTACAAAACCACAATTCAAGTTAAAGCAATTATATGACTTGTTATGCACATTTACTTATATGAGAAAATCATCATGCTTCTCCTTGATGTTCAATATAGTATATGTCATTTATGACAAGTTAAAACAGTAGTGTTATTATACACAAGCCCATGTTATTAAACTGAGTGTCTATTATCAATTTAATACTAATTGTTCAGAATATGAATGTAACATTCTGTGACATTTCGAGTTCAGGCTTTTATTGTTTCTGTTGAACAACTTTGTCAGTTTGATGTCATGTATAAAACATTAGTTACCTTGGTAACCACTTAAGTATTATGAATGGTCAAGATGGGTTATAAAAACTACAGTTCAAGTTAAAGCAATTACATGACTTTTATGCATATTTATTTATATAAGAAAATCATCACGCTTCCCCTTGATGTTCAAGGTTGTGTATATCATTTATGACAAGTAAAGACAGTAGTGTTATTATACACAAGCCCATGTTATTAAAGCCTGTCTTTAATATCTACATTCAGCAGACTGCTTCATCTTATATGACGATTATATATTTTATGTCTAGATTTACTAAAATCATACATAAGTATTGTGTGTGTGTGTGTGTGTGTGTGTGTGTGTGTGTGTGTGTGTGTATGTGTATTTTTTTTTTGGCTGTTGCTTAGTTATTTGAGAGACCACAAGCTGTAATGCTTATTCTTGTTATTAGCTCCTTCCAAGCATGTCTATACAGTCCATAGACTTTAAATTATGAGACCCTTCTAATTTCTTGTTATTAGCATATTTCCATCCTTACATACACACATATCAGTGCATCAAGCATGGGCAACAATGCCCCTCCAGTTTTGCCAGAATATCATTCACTAGTTGATGTGGTGTGTTTCCAGGCTGTTCTTAAAATATCCAAACCAATATTTGTCCTGTTCCATTTTACCAGCCTGTTCCATGCAGTGGCCACTCTGCCAGTGAACCACTCAACACACCTTCCATTCCCACAGATATTTCCATGAAGGAAATCTGATGACTCTCTAGCACTTCCCGGAAACCCCAAACACCCTTAGAATCACCTATTCCCATATTCCCAACACGTCTGAGCAAGCACACCCCCCAGACCACTGCAAAGGGTACTGCACAAGACCAAGTGCTCTTAGTCTTTCACAATAACTCAGACTTCCACTCTTATGCAAGTCCTTAATGTGTTTGGACCAAAATACATTTTAAATATAAAATTGCGCTTATTATTTTATTTTTTTTTTATCAAGAATCAACTTAATGAGCTAAACGAAGCATTGGGAGACCATCAATATGTGTACATGTGGTTTAAAACAGCCTTTTATTATATACATTTTTTTTAAAACCAAAAACTTTATTGCCGAGAATCATCTCGGAGGCTCCTCAGAGCTGTTAAGCATTATCGTCACTCTGTCTCCATTACCATAATGACCTGGGAGTGCCTGTTTTTGTTAGTGTGTCTGTGTACTGTGTACCAGAGGCTCATGATGCACCTGAAGCAAAGCTTCACTTCACTGCAACTTCAAGCTTAAATTTTCTCCCTTTCACCGAGGCAGCAGCCAGGAAAAGAACGGAGAGCAGACAGATAAAAAAAAAAAAACCTCCCAACAAGCTGCCACAACAAGAGATAATACATTCTTCCAGCCTTCCCACCTCTTACTCAGCAAATGTATAAACAAACTATTCTATGCCAAAACATCCCAAATCACAGTTTTATCCACCCCTTCCCCTGGATCCAGGCTAAAACACCAAATGTCTCTTCCTATTACACAAGCATCAGTAAACCTCAATCACAAGCCAAAACCCACAGCTTCCTGGAGATGAAAACAGCAACATACAACAGCTGCCAGACACAGCTGCATCCACACGCACACTGTCAGGCTTAATCAAACAGTACTCGAAGCTATGATACCTGCCATAGTTGATATTAACTATGTTTAGACAGAATAATAATGACATTTGTACTAGCTGCCAGACACAGCTGCATCCACACACACCATAACAGCACTCGAAGACGTGATACCTGCCATAATTGATATTATATTTAGACAGAATAATGATGACATTTGTACTAAGAGCTTGCTATTATTATTTAACCAGGATATACATGACATTTCTAAATCATACTTTAACTGAAGAAGGCATTAGTCTCCATGATACCATTTATTTTTCAAAACACTCTACTGTTACTGCTATTATATATGATGTTAATTTGTTATATTTGTGCCTGAACTCTGATGAATGGTACCTTGTTGAATTAGAAAAGTAACATCAATGAAAAATGAACAAGATAATTATTCATTGAGTTCAAGTAGAGGAATAGAAATGTCTATGTTTTCTATTATATGTTGCTTTGTTTAGATTATATATAATGTAAATAGTAACCCATCTTGACCTACCTTTGTGAATAATCATTGGACTCTTTGAACATTCTGAATAAATCATTACTGTTTCTCAGTTGTTTAAGAAACCCTCCTTTTTTAAATAAAAACAGATGACAAGTGATGTACCATATCATTTGATACTTTGAGAGATGTAATTGTAAGAGTTATTTTTTTGGGACCGCTATCTTAGAATCAGTTTTTTGTTTCTTCTTTCTAGCATCAGTTCAAGGATTTGTTTATTTTATTCTTTTTTAAGACTAGGGGCCACTCATTCCATTTCTTCTGGGATAGACACTAAGTTGTTTTTGATGAATATAGTACCTTCTTCTAAGTCATTAAAGGTTCTCATCTCATTGGCAAAAAAGTATTTTTATCCTGGCTGGAAAGGCCAGCTGTGCTTTAATGTTGTTTTGTTTCAACAGTTTTATTGGCCAGACTTTTTTCCTTTGTTCTAGTATTCTGGAAGAATAATCATTGTCAAACCTTATCAGGCTTTGATTGTATTTTAAGGGTGATTTTCTCCAAGCAGATTTTAATATTAGTTCCTTGTCCAAGAATGAAAAAAAATGTTATAACTATGGATCTAGGTGGAGTATTTGTTGAGTTAGATGCAGGTTTCCTCAGTGCTATATGCACCCTTTCAAATCCATATGAAAGTCCGTCTTTCAAGTCTAAAAAATCAGGAATCCAGGTTGTTAAGAATGAACTAATGTCTTCTCCTTCAGTGTTTTCAGGCAGACCAAAGATCCTTATGTTGTATCTCCTTTCCCTGTTTTCTAAGTTATCTATTTTGTTAAGCAGCCATGTATTCTGTTTAAGCAGAAATTCTTTTTGGAATTCTTCCTCTATGAGTCTCGCTTCAATGTCATTTAGTGAAGTCTCTATATTTGTTATTTTTGTATGGTGTTGCTGTAATAGTTCCTTAAGAGTATCAGTCTGTTTTTGAGAATTTAATTTGAGGTTTTCTAAGTTATTTTTAAAGCCATCCATCTTCAAAGATAGTTCCTGTAAGGTAGATGTCATCAATTGCCATTCTTTTTTCAAAGCAGCATCTGGATGAGAATTCCTTGAGTTGTTCATATTCAGTGACTCAATATAACTCCAAGTTACTTGACAGGGACATTTTTGTATATCTCCACCAAAACTGATATTTATGTAGTTTAGCTATAGATTTCTGATGTTTTAAACTTGAAAATAATAACATTTTCCTATATTATTATACTAGTTTATGGAGCTCTCAAAATTCACTGCTCTCAGTTGGCCATCTAGGCTCCACCCTTTACACACTATAATTTGGACAGTTAACAGATACTTGATAGGTTCAGAGTGAACAGGGATATTGTAAGGGTCTTAGGGAATATGGATGACCCCCACAGGGGCATTGCGGGGATGCCTTCCTATTCCTGTGGATATAAATGTATGTATAGCCCTCACTATACTTACCACTGGAACATTCCAAAGACAGACTGGAGACATGTTAGGTATCTCATAGGCTTCCTCCTTGAGGATACTTTGGCAGTTCCTGAATGTATCTTGGTAGGTGTGGACTAGAATATTTATTCCCCAGTGTCACCTCAGGACTGAGCCAGGATTATGAGTGTCTTTTATGTGGTGGCACATTTTCTTGAGGAAGCTGGTATGATAGATTACAGCCATGTTGCAGTTATGACCCCCTTCTGGCCATGCAGGGATGGATACCATAAATTTCCAGGTATTGTGTGCTGCAATGGGGTTTGTCACAAACGTCTCTGCCCTACATCCTGACAATGCACAAAATTCCTATATCTGGCACACTATTTCAGTCTACCACCTCTTCCTAACTTGTCATCATCTTGTTGCTAAGTGGAATTTTTTTTTATTTAAGTAAATATTCATGATAAAATATATTGCTAAATTCTAAACCACATTTTCCTTTGTTCCCCCCCTTTTTTCTTTTAAATGATCCTGTATAGCCACCAGAATAATGACTCATGGCACCATAAAGAAATTCAAGTGGAGCTACAAAAGAGAACAACCCTGTCCCAGACCTGTAATGTCATCAAGAAGGTCTTTGTCCACTTGAAGTGTCATTTTAGGTGCCTCAGTGATTCTGGTGATGCCCTACAGTATGACCCAGGTACTGCATGCAGGATGTTTACTGCATGTTGCTGCAGCAAATGATTATGCACCAGTCTGCTGGTGAAGTGACCTATTCTGTCATTGCAGCTCCTAGTTCCAGTCCTACAATGACTAATGGTGACCAGCCAGCAGCAGTAGCAATGGACCTCATGTGGTAGGCTTGTGCACAGCAAATGGCTGTGCAGGTAAAGTAGGCATCTAGTCTAGAACTATGGAGCATAACATTCAGGTTAGTGTTTTCTTTCTTGTAAAAAAAATATTATGTATGACTAATGCATATCTGTGTGCTATGCTGTGTGATGCATGATCTACTGTCACTGTTCATCAGACTTTCCTTATCATCTTTAAATAACAGATGCTCATATTATTGCTTGTTTAAGTCATGCCTGAGTGCTCACTAACTCTTGATCAGTGATGTAAGGCATCATATAAGGAATAATCACATTTTAAAGTGTTTTGCACAATACATTCTAGTGAGGTGATGTACCTAAGTATTCACATACTGAATGTCAAGAAGAGGTACAATTAAGAAATAATGTTACTTCAGTATTTAATATAACTTCATACCTTACAATAGAATAAAAATTATCATACCATTTTTCTATATTATGCAGTGTGTTCTCAAGCTGAACTATGTTGTCTGTTGAGGTACTGCACATCAGATTATTTCATTTTCTCATACAAAATAATTTGTATCCTCAGAGACAAAACATCAGCATTTGTGCAGCAGTAAGGTAAAATGTTAGCAGTGTTTGTTTACATGTCAGGATACTCATTTTTATCTTTAATTTTCTCAGTGTTTCCCTGAATACTTGTGTATTACTACTTTTATGTTGTATGCAATTGTCAGACATAACAATGACAATACAAAGAGCACAGTATTAATCACTGCAATCATACATTATGGGATGCAGCTTTCTTTCCACAGTACCATGATGTTTTACGCAGTTCCATTAGAGGAATGAAATACCTACAGCTGAAAAGTGTCCTAAGTTTCATTTTTCTTTCACTTTATTTAATAACTTATTTCCTTTGAGTTAAACATTGATATGTATGTGTATATAGGTCAAATTATAAGCAACATAAATGTTAGACTTTAATCACAGTAGGTCAAGGTCAAATGTGTCATTCACATCTCCTAAAGATAGGTTAGGTGATGGTGCAAGTGATTCTGATGCAAGTGATCCTGCAGACACTGACCTTCAAACATTGACCTGACAGTGTCACGGGACTGGGACCTCAAATATCAGTTTTTGCTAGATGTAGATAAACACAGGTGTAACCTGCATGAAATCTGTAGTGCTTGTTACTCCTACTAACTAAATTAGTTATTTGAGAAGCAGTTGTAGTCTCATGTGATCTGCCCATGTGTCTGGACAGCACCTCATCATTTTCCTCTTCCAAGACTGACTCCAACGTGAATCTGGTAAGTTTTATCAAGTATGGAGGAGGCCAAGGATAGTTGGCTTGCCTACAGTGTGATCATGGGATTATCCATGCTCTCTGCCATTTCCATGTAATGCAGAAAATCCTAACCCATGCCCTGGAGGACTCTATTTCCAGCTGACTCTCTCTGTCAGTGCTCTAAATCCGATCCATGACATGGCACATTTCATCCTGGCAGCCAACATTTTACATATTTCCTGGTGTAACTGTAACAGATTCCTATGTCTGGTGTCCCCTATAACAGTATCATTGTGAATACTGTTACCTTTGAAGTTCTGCCATCATCCTGAAAGTGATCATCTGAGTTTGGACATAGTGATGTGAATTTGCATGGGTTTTCTTCCTGTACAAGTGTGAATGTAATATAAGCATGTGCTTAACTTTGAGATGCACTATCACTTTCTGCAGAGTTGCTAACACGTAGTAAGGTGTGAGGTCCTGCCTTTAAACTTAGGTACTGTGTGCACATTCCTCAGGCCACCTCATAAATATAATTATGTTATCATCATCATCTTCAGCAGCCATTCTTTTGCGGGCATCTTCAAGTTTTTTGGTACAGTGGAACTGTTTGCTTCTGCTTCTGACCCTATATAAATTATATGAAAACATTACCAATAAAGAAATAGCATACAGTACTGTGTGCTGAGTGAGTAGGTGGGAGGGAAACGTACCACGTACACTGCCATCATTGTTATTCGGTACAGGCATGGGAGTTCACCTGTTAGTAGTAATTGTCATTTGTTTTATGTAATCATTCTATGTCAGCGTCCAATTCTCTATATAAATATATGTTACTGTTTTTAAACCAACCTTCCTGAACAGACAAGTGTTGCTGCTGCAGACATTGGTAATAGCCACTGTCCACACCACCTCTGATTATTTCAGTCCCATCAACTTCTGCATCACAGTCATCTTTATGAATGTAGAGGAGATATTCCTCATCTGGTGTTAAAGGGATAAATGTTGGAGATCCACACACACACCCATGTGATGCTATGGAAAACTGCATTCTGTCTGGCCTTGGCTCTATCGCATCCTACCATATTATTTGCCCTCTTCTTGCACTGTGTTCATGTTTAGTTCTTTCCACCAAATAAATTAAAGTCCATAATAAATAGATTACAGCCCTTTGCTCCTTCGGCTTGTTCTGAATCCCCCCTTTACCAAAAAGATATTTACCATATATCCTAAGAACAGATCTATATTACGACGTCAAAACGGCTAAACACCGAACGCTGTTTAAGCGACACTTAAACAGCGAACTACAAATTACACGAATGGCCAGATCACTGATTTTTTTCCTAGGGAAAAAAAATCGGTAGGCCAACCAGACACAACAAACCAGCTCAAACATTACAAAATGGGGGGCTTCGCCCCCACACCCCCAATGTGGGGGCTGTGCCCCCCACCCCCCTAACTAAATATGCCAACTCTGAGATTGCACTACAGTGGGGAAAGGGGCAAATTCATGGCTACGGCCAAGTGATTTTTTTCCCCTAGGAAAAAAATTGGTGATCTGGCTATTTGCATAACTTGCTGTTTGCTCTTTATGTGTCGCTGAAATGGCATAAGATGTTTAGCCATTTTGGCATTGTAATATAGACCTCTAAGAACTGCCATGAGGATGTGGTTCTCCTCATGGCCAAAGCTGTCCTTTCTCTGCCTTAATCCCTGGCTTTATATCAGTACTGCACATAAAATATTCATGCACTAAAACATTTGATGTAATTATCAGTCAAACAACACCACAACAAAAGAATCCATGCCAACCACAAAAAAAGTTAGGTAACCCACACCCCATAAATATATACACTTGAAGAGTCGTAGACTAGCCAAGTAAGGTTGTGCTGAGGTAATGTTTGTGCTATAAAGATTACATTCACAATAGTAGAGCAGGAAGTTTGTAAACAAATCCATCCTTCCCCTAGCCCCTTCCACTTTCTTGTATTCATAATACTGTCACTTTTCATTCAGTAGCGGTACTCAGAAATCTCCCAGTAATGACACGTTTGTTGAGCCAACAAAATATCCTTGCCACTTCAATACTTCATAGTTAAATCACAACATTTTTACCATTATGTGTGCAATCACTATATGACACCAAAATAAATTATTTTCTCGGTGATCATTAATTATTCCCACTGCTGCCACAATGAATTTTCGTTTACAAATGACAATTTTGCAGTATTCACTTAAGTCATTGCAATATGCCCATTATAATCAGTAAAGGAGACTTTTCTTTAAGTAAACTTAGTAATATAACATAATTTTAATATAATATAATATTAATTTGGAATATTACTGTTATTTTTTCTTACTTTAAAAATTCTATGGTTTCCTAATACTTTAAAAAATCTATAGTTTCCTAATCTATTTGCCACCTAAATCAAGTAACTGTAAGTAGGTATGGTGGTGTTAAACTTATTCCCATAAGATCAGGTTCATTTACACATTTTGTATGGAAACTGGCCCTCTGTATTGCAAAGCACAAATGGCCAGCACTAAGGCATATAAGGCAAAAACAGTCACAATAACACCATGTAATAAGTAATTTATAATGAGAATAAATTATAAATTACTTATTACATGGTGTTATTGTGACTGTTTTTGCTTTATATGCCTTAGTGCTGGCCATTTGTGTTTTGATCCAGAGTTGGTTTGGCCCTGCATTTGCCTTACACGCAGAGCTCTCTTTCACGTTAGCCTCTGAATTGCAACCAGCAATCCCCAGTATACCATGGAAACACACAGAGAAACAAAGTTATTCTCTAATCTGGCCATGTTTAAAAAAGGCAAAATAGTCATATGCATATGGGTTTGCACAACCATGAAGCATAGTCACTGCACATCTGACATCACATCACCTGACACCTTATAACCTCAAAACACTCAACATTTACTAAACGTTGATGCTGACACACACTGGAATATTTTTTCTGCAAAAAGCAACCCCCAGTAAAATAATGCTACTGCTGTACTGCATGAGGAATGTATAAATAACATTCAGGTGTAATAATTCTTATTAAAAAAAAAAAAAAAAATAGACATCTGACAGGAGCTGAGTAAGAAACTGTCATTCCCATCAGTGATCTGGCCCCCAGTGTAGATACAGGTACAGTTACCTATAGCTGTGGAACCTTGACCATTTGGGCTCATAGGTTGATCAGGTTTCAGTGACAATGCCAGAGTTTTATAGTAAGTATTTTTTGGTCATATTAAACATAGGTTTAAGAAATAAACTGTATAAGAAAGTTGCATAATTAAACGTATTTGGTAGGAAAGAATGTACACTTGCAAATATGCATCCATGTTATTACAATAATGCAAAAAAGCCTAAACATAGCTAGACACAGAACTCTATCTTTATACAAATATAGAATGTTTATCTGATAACATAATTTAGTGTATAAACACAAATGTATATGCATGAGTAAAGAAATAGTAGGGATATATATGCCTGTAAATTACAAATGTACATCTGCATGACTACACTACACTTCATTTTTCATGTCTAAATACATGTAGTTATACACAGGCAAAAAGAATATTTGGATTGTCACCTAATTTCATTTACAGTAGGTAATTACCTTAGTAGTTGAAGTACATGCAAGACTATTTTTGTAAAGAAATTATTTTTCTTTGTGTAGGTCAGAAAGCATTTAGTAGTATAATATTTGTTTAAGATGGCAATTCCTTCTACAGTATTAGTTGCACATACATACAAGAACACTGAAGTCAGTAAGGCACCACACCCTAGTCAGAGTGGAGGTTGGGGGGGGGTTGCAGTGTCAAGTAAATGATTAGTACATATTTTTGTGTTAAATGATCAGTTTCATTACTTCTGTATGGATTTTTAAACAATCCCTTATATGCTTACATTTATTAATAAGAAAATTATCATTCTGAAGTATATATACTACAATCATCTGTAACAGTAAATATGTTTTGTTTAATGAAGGTTGAATTGAAAGAAAATTAAAACTGCCTTTCAACTGTTAACATTTTTATGTGTGTACAGCTTCTACTTCTTCCTGAAGAAAATTCACATTTTGTTACATGAAACTGCAACTTAGGTATGCAAACCTAAACAACTGAAACTGTATGGTAAGATTCCAGAAAACACCCCTCCCCCAAACAGACTAGCTGTGGAAACATGTAAATGTGTTCCAATTAGAAGGAAGATGCAGTCCTCGTATTTGAAAAGTCATATTGGCACAGTGTGTGAATTCAGATGTGACTAAATGTTTAAAGAAGCAAACGAATAAACTAAGCAACTGCAAAAGTGACCGAAACACCTAACAGAGCACTAGCAGTCATAACAGAAATGTTAAAGAAAAAAAGAAAATGCGAGATACAGGTAAAAAACATTGGTTTTATGTTTCTTTCTATCTCTCCAAAGAAAAGAGTATAAATGTGGACAAAAATATTGGAGAATTAAAAGATTAGTTGTGGGTGCTGCTAAGTATTAATAAAGTAACAAGTGGTATTTTCTGCCTTTACCTGATATCATTACTATATATAACTGAAAGAGTAATTTAAAGAATGGCAATAGAAGGCCTAAAGTGCTTTCAGTACAGTATTTAAACCAAATCGAAAAGAAATGTCAAGTAATAAATGTAGTATTCTCTCTAACTGATTTCATTACTGTATAACTGCAAGAGTATTTATAAACAATAATAGAAGAACTAAAGCACTTACAGTACAATATTATAACAGAATCCACCACGGTGGTGCAGTGGTTAGTGTTGCCACCTTACAGCAAGAGGTTCTCCGGTTCGATCCTCGGCTGGGGTGCCTTCTGTGCAGAGTCTGCATGTCCTCCTTGTGGTCACATGGGTTTCCTCCCACATCCCAAAGACATGCTGCAGGATGATTGGACACTCTAAATTGGCCCTAGGTGTGAGTGTGTGTGTGCCTTCTGTGAAAGGTTGGGCACTGGGCTGGCAACTCAACACCGTAAAACTCCACTGCTAATTATGAGCAGACAAGGTAATCCACTGTGGCGACCCCTAACCAGGAAAAGCCAGATGAAGAAGATTATAACAAAATCCATATCAGGCAAAAATATTGAATGTATTACCATTTCATATGCTAATGTCAGTAGATTGCAAATGTAAATCCCACCAATACTTGATTGCAATACATTCATTCTTCCCCTGTATCAAATACACTTTCCATACATTTTGTTTCAGTTCAATAAAGATTTAATAAAAATAAATCTGATTGATTACTTTAATGATGTGTAGTATTAGGAAGTGCATGGATTGTCCTGATTGCACTCCGATATTAAGAAAAAAACTAACTAGTTAAGCATGATAATGGAGCTTGATACGACTTTAATAAATGTCAAGTAACCCCAGTGAAAGTTGCTAAGGTCGGGTCCCACACTAGGCAGAAAAATCTGCTTGTACAGACCAGCAAATGACAGCTGCAGAATTAGAAATTGTTTCTGTCTGCTGTCATTTCCAGAAATATGTACCTATGTTCCTCTAATGAACTTAGAAATTTGCTAAAATAACAGGATTTGTGTTTGCATGTATTTTCTGAATGATACAAACTCTGAAACTCTGATGCCTGTCCTTATTTAGTGACCTCAGTCCTCAGTTGTTTGTCTGAAAACCACAGATTTTATGAAGGACAATCCCAAAATATGAAGCAATAATCTAGGCATTCTGCTAACATATGAACAGTCCAGAGTCGTGAAAGGTAAGTGTAAATGTGACATACAGAATTCCATTGCATTTCTGACAGTGTTTGTTAAGTGTTTTGCTGCTTTGAAAGCCAGCAAAGCACTTCAGGGTTTTTCCTCTTAACTAGCAGTGCATGGAGCAGATAAACCTCAATGGACTACAAAGAACTACGATCGTCTCATTGACCATACACATAAATTGCATATTCTCAACATGGATTCCAAAATTCACCTCTTGAGCTTCGCTCTCAAGGTGAATTTCTTGGCATTCATGCCTTGAACACATAATAAGCAGATTATGATTGGCTCAACAGTCGTAATCCTCTGTATTTGAGATCATTATATATATTTCTACTTTGTTTCCCCTTCTCTTTTTATTTTAATTATACATCCCTTTGTCCTTCTTTATTTTCATTATCTCCCACTTCAGTTCATTAAGCAGACCAGCTTTATGTCTCGCAAGACAGGGAACATACACCCTCTGCTCATCCAGAAACATCCTCACAGTGTTGAGGTGGTGGTAATATTGATGTGGCAGCCTCACAAGCCTCAGTAAATGGGAACCTTGAGAC
The DNA here is from genome assembly GCF_019279795.1 of Protopterus annectens. NCBI lineage: Eukaryota > Metazoa > Chordata > Ceratodontiformes > Protopteridae > Protopterus > Protopterus annectens. Next base: position 803,990,010 of record NC_056735.1, read on the forward strand.
TTGGTTGAGGATATGGTGGAGAAAGTCATCACAGATGCCTTCAGCCAATCAAGGCTACCCTGCAACAGCCAGCAAGCCACTACAGGCACCTGCCCATGCAACATCCAAGTCCTCTACTACAACAATAGCAGTGGAAATATTTTGAGGCCTTGTGGAATGGGAAAATGTCTTGGGATGCACCCCTCTTCACCTCTTCCTTCCCATATCCTCTCTCCTACACTCTTTTGTCTACTTCCCACCCAAACTACATTCTTATATAAAAATATTTGAAAAAATAGGGAATCTGTCCCCCAACAAAAACATACAACCCTTCCTCTCTCACCTCCTCAAACACAACTCTCTTGATGTTTCCTTATGTGTTCCACTCATTGCTATACCTTCCCTTTTTCAATCTATCCTATATCCTCCTTTCCAATTTTTAATGCAAACAGCAGGGTGTCCACATAAGGATACCCCTATATAAATTATGTTAAACCCCTTTCTTGTTTTAAAAAAACTTTAATAATAATAAAAGCCACAAAGTCCACCACTTATCTTTAGTCTTTCAACAGTGACTGTGAGTAGCCAATCAGCCATCTGCAATATCTGACTATATATTAAGTCATAAAAAGTCTAAGGTTTTCACATAGCCCTTTCCATATACTTAATTGGAATTATCTTCTACCAATGAGAGTCATTTATGTATGAATTATACATTAGCTGGATTTTTGGTTTATTAACACTTATTTTCAGTTATTTTACACTTTTGCTGTAATTAGGAATATGTATCAAAATACCTTCTCAGTTATGTCACACAAATAACCTATGCTTACTGTATTTGCATATAGTAGCAGTGCTTTTCTTAGACAACTGCTACACAAGTGCAAAACCAGGAACTATGAATATTACTGCAAATTCCTAACAAACAATCTAAGTTTGATGAGGGATTCACTTAAAAGTCCATCAACAGATTAGACAAACATTAATTCTTTTTTCAACAGTTGCAATTCAGAATTAGATAAATCATAACTGGATAGGTTTACAACCATATGTCCAATCATTACCTGTTCATTGCTGAATTGTTCCTCATTTCTGGGCCTAGATATCTTCCACTTCTTCCTCTGCCTTTGCTTCTTCCCTGGGCCAGAGACTGGTCTCCTGATGAAATCCATACTTTCTCCAGTAACTGAGACACAGTCCATCGTGGAGAACACAGACATTATTTCCCCAGCAAATGCCCCTGTATTTGTAGATACTCAGCATATATTATTCACAGATGTTATATGTTCCTAAACTAGATTTATATCACCACTTCTCATAGGTTTGTTTTACTTTTGTGCATATTTTAGTCTTATTGTTTGAGCTATCATTAGTCTTACTGAAATTATTTTGAATTTTATAAAAAAGTGATCAGCAGTCCCAGGAGTAAAAGTATAAAAACAAAGAACTAACTACGGAGCTCCGTAATTAGTTCTTTGCTTGATTTTTATATTACGGAGCTTTTAGCTCTGTAGTTAGTTCTTTGCTTGATATTTTGAATTTTAGTTGTATAAAAATCACTTACTGCATTACTACAATTTGTGGGGTTGACATTCAGTGGAGTATTAACCAAATCACTTGTACTACAGTTCTAAAGAGTTGAACAGTCTTGCATAGTAGAAGACATAGGATACATCGTAGTTTTTGGCCAACCAAAATATTCTCATACTTAAAATCATTAATGTGTCTGTAATTTTCTCTTTTTGACATAACAGATGGTCAATGGGTGTGTGAGATTGCAAACTCCCTAGGGAATATCATCTTAGAGTTAGTATATATAACTAGCAAGGGGATTGGTGGGTATGGTCCCCCCAAATGCGGGTACAAGGATGCTTGCCTCTCTGCAAAAAACACTTATTTTATCATTGCATACTTTAAGGTTATATCTCAGAGCATGCACAATGATGAGTCAATAGTTTTGTTTCTGATTTTTTTTTTCTTTTTGTCAACGTTAGCAATATCAACATTTGGGTTATTTAAGGTAACACACATCTCTCTCTCTCTCTCTGTATGCATATATATATATATATATATATATATATATATATATATATATATATATATATATATATATGTATATATATATATATATATATATATATATATATATATATATACACAGACACATGCACACACACATACAAACACACACACACACACACACACACACACACACACATATATATATATATATATATATATATATATACATATATATATATATATATATTTTTTTTGATGTGACAGAAGTGCCCAGAATAAAGGAACTGCATAGAAAACATAAGCAGAGGTGTTAGCAATGGAAGAATTGAGATGAATTAAGTACAAAAGGTTATTCATATGAATTTAAGTTACAGAGGGTTGAGGCAGCTTTCAGGCAGTGATATCTTTTATCTTCAGGATTATTTCTGACAGTTTGTTTGTATTTGTGTCTTTCGGCTTTTCCCGGTTAGGTGTCGCCACAGTGGAACTCCGGTCCGCTAATGATTGGCAGTTGATTTTTACGTGCTGGCTTGCCGGGCCTAACGCACAACCTTCAACGAAGCAACACCCATTCACACATGTCGCCACACAGAAGACGCTCTAACTGAGAATCGAATGGGCAACGTCTAACAGTATTGATGGAAATTCCATTAACAAGAATAAGATGAAGGCCAGGGAGATAAAAAAGAAGATGGTTTGGCCTGTTTCTAAGGTAAGGACGGAAAGAAGCAGGGAGTTGACATGAGTCTTTTTTCCAGTGACTGTGTTCATACAGCACAGTTTTTGGAACAGGTCATGGGACTAGTCTTGAAAAGTTCAAAAAAGCTTGAAAGTAATGTTACAGTAAACAGGAATAAACAACATAAGGAGGGAGAAAGGAGTCAAGTGTCTTGGGGTAACAGTATAAGGAACACTTGAGAATACCCAGAAAATAATTAAGATATGTGGAAAGTTAGAATATTTTCTTGACAGATAAAGTTGAAAATACAGTAACAGGGAGGCAAACCAAGATGAAGATGAACTGATGAACAAAATTCAAATATCAAGTTTATTATAGGGTCAAGTCCAAGCACCATTAATATATAACAGAATTAAAACATATGACATATAAATAGCATTGCACAGCATGTAAATTATTACATATCCAAAAGATATATGAAAGCAACAGGAATAAATAATCATAAGCCAGTTCCTCAGACCTGTGACACAGAGAGATAAAGCCCTATCTGCACCACGGACAACCCATGTTCAGCTTGCTGCATGCATGCTAATGGGATTGGCAGTAGAAAATGGGTGTAAATGCCAGGTGCCAGAATTACCTAATCTGAATGGAAGAAGGCATTTCAGCTCAGTGCATTGCAAACACCTGAAGAAGTCTATGTGTATCACTAGCAGCAAAAAGGGACTTTTCTTCTTCTCTCTCCTTTTATTACAATTATTATGATGGTTATTATTATTATTACCCATTCTCCTTTCTGCTCTTAGGAACTGTTTTGTTGTGCAAGGCAACAATGTTTTGCACACCATCTCCCCTTTGCCATCACTTCATTCAGCTTGCTATTTCTTAATCCTGGCTGCTTTCCTCTTAGAACGCATCCACAACAAGCCTTCTCTAGCTCCTCCACCCCCTTGCACTTCAGGAAACTGGTTAATGTCTTAAAATATGTAACATTCTTGATTACCCTATAAACAATCCTTAAAGTGTTTCTGTTCTATAAAGCCTGAACTGTTTTCCAATTCTGTTTTGTATCACCTTAAAGTTTTAGAATTAAAATATTTAATGTAAAGACATCACTGCTCACTGGGGTCATTTGAAGTTTATAGAAAGCAATCAGAGAATTTTAGTGTGTGTTCTTTTTCTCAAGTGCCATACCTGTGGAGCACACTTCCAAAGTAGGTGAGGGAGAGAGTTCCCAATAGTGACTGGTTTTATGAGTTTCTAAAAGTCTCCTGAAAGACCACCTTTTATTTATTTATTTTTTTTTACAAACTCTAATGATTTTATTTTGTTTTGTTTTAGTCTAGACAGTCATCCCAGTGGCATCTCTTTCTATACACTATTGATTGAGATTTCTTCCTCTGGTACAAGAGCCCTCCAGCCCATTCATTCCTTGTCAAAGATGTATTCTGAAGGCAAACTACATGTAGTATTAGTCAATATATTTGTAGATAGGATATGGCATTTAAATACCATATGTTGTACGATGCCAGAATTGAAAACTTGGATGTTAGTCCAGTATGGCATATGGAATAGAATTCTTGAATGTCTGTACAGAGCATTTGAGAAAACTAGAATGGAGTTAAAGGGAGTTTGAGAACATCAATTAATTAACATATAAAGTGATTGTGGTGGCAGAAGCTTATGATTTTGATGTTACGGATAACCTAGTTAAAGGATTTTCAGGAGATATAAACAGAAGTTGTCTTACTGTTAGTTCAGCTAGTTAGGAGAATTAAAGCTTAGACAATGGAAATCCAAGACAAACTGGAGAAAAATACACAGAGTACTTGTGACTTAAGAATTTTGAAAATATCCCAGCAACTCAGATGGCACTGGTGTTAAGGCTGTAAAAACTGAAAGGTGATAGAATAATAGCCAAATTACAATGGGATGTTGTGGGATAGATGTCCAACAATCTTATAGAAATCTTGACGACTTTTAGGAAATTGTATCAGTCTTTATATGTCAGGACACTTCTCTTAAAATTAAACCCACTAGATGATGTACACCACATACCTTGACCTGGTCAAAGCTTTTGATGCAATTCCTCATTCTGACAAAGAAGAAAAGCTACATAAACTGAGAATATACCCCTACAACGTCTGATGGCTTTCAAGTCGGCTCACAATTAGGATACAGGGAATCAAAACAGGGGAAGTTACTTTCACAATGAGATCACCAGTAGAGTCAACCAAGGTTCTGCACTGGGATCATCCTTGTTTGATATCTACTTTCCTGAAGTAAAGGCCAATACTAAGGGGCTGTGGCTGACTAAGTTTCAGATGACTGCAAGCTAAGAGCAGTGACTGAATATGCTAGAAACTTCTACATGGACGATATGCCCCTAGGAGCTGACACATTTGTTTTGGATTTGGGAATTTATGTGGACACTGACCGAACTTTTGACCAACATGCATTCATTGTCATAAGAAAGTTCTTCTGTACTGCACAGCTTATAAACAAAGGGATTGTATCTAGAACTAATATGTCATTGTCCCCCTTTACTCGACCCTCATTAGGCCAGTCATGGAGTATAATGCCCACATTGGCATATATCTGTCTAGAAACATCCAACAACTGGAATACTTACAGAGATACTCCACTAAAAGGATACAAAGCATAAATGATATGGACTGAGTCAAAGCCATGTTTGCTGTACTTGGCATCATACAGACTGTTAAGACATGACCTGCATCAGTCATACAAATCATCCCCTGACCCAGTATGAATTGATTTGCTACACATCAACAGGTCAAATGTCATCAGAAATAATTGACTTAGGTACCTAAATCTCTTCAGGACATTGACAGAATGGTTTGGAGGGACGGGTTTATTTCACAGAGAATACCATGCTCTGGAAGAGACTTCCCATCCACCTAAAACAAAGCTCATTCTTGTCCAAATTTAAGCTCACCCTGGATGTATGGGTGGGAAACTGAAAATCTGCCCCAAAGCTGCCCCCTGTACTACTAATGGGCACAGGCATTTTCTAAATGCTTTATTGCATGCATGAGTTCCCTCAGTTTATCTATGGTATGATCCCAGTTTGTATACACCAACACAGAGCCAGCACTCCTCACACTATAGGGAATAAATAATTAATAAGTAGCACAATCCCAGTTCTTCCCCCTAGGGGTAATATATAATTATTGTCCATGGTATGGGTAAGGGCAATCAAACAACAAATGAGATAGTTTAATTCAAGCACCAAAAGAAAAATTCAATAGGCTTAAAATGGCCAGTAAGAGCAGCTAGCCCAGCATTTACCTATGAACCTTTGACTTTAATATGTAATTCTACTGAAAAGCAGGACCTGGCAGAACTGTCTAATCACTGGCTCCTTTTTGTTTGTATAATGAACCTTTGGAAAAAATGTATGTATGGATCTGAAAAAAAAGGTTAGATATGGGAAAGGGCTGAAATAGCATTATCTTTTTTGCTGCTTACTTGTTAATCTATTTATCTAGCCCAAAGGGTTTTGTTTTGATATCTAGGTTTGATAAATGTTCAGGATATAAGGTAATGTATCTATAATTCAGACCATCAGTTTCATCTTTTAAAGGGCAGATACTTTTAGATGCAGATATATACAGGAATAAACTAACAAAATATATAAAAAACAAACAAAATAAATATAACCAAAAATGGAGTGCAGGGAGATATAAAACGTCAACAAAAAACAATTATAACTTTTGCAAGTTAAATCAATATATTTTAATAAAACAAAAAAAGAGAAACAAGCGCTTTCATCTCCACATTAGGAGACTTTATCAAGTTCAAATATAAAACAAACTGACACCATTTTAAAATATAACATGCCCACACTGTAACCCAATCAGAAAGGGACACCAATGAATACATGAATAAATTAGCAAACACCAGCCCACATAACATTCAAGGCAAGCTTTTTAAATTAAAACAATACAAGCCTATAAAGAATGAACTATACAAGTAACATGTTTGGCAGAAAAGTCGCTAAAAAATTGCTGCTAAATAAAACAAATTAATTATATGCAATAGCTAAAATTATGTGCAATAGTTAAAATTAGATTTAAAACTCGAAATGCCCTACTAATACTATAAATCTAAACATGAATATGCAATGCACAGAAATGCATCTATACAAACTAAATGCAACATGAAATCTCACTCTACTGTGCAGCAATGTTTATCTGTGTAAGATTCATGTAAAAAAAATCTAATATAATAACCACCACCTAAAAGGGGAACACACTCAGGACCGGGAGCAGTAAATAAAAAAACTGTATGTTAATAAAGACAAACTGATATAATACCAATGTAAAATTCATCAGAATTCCAAAGATATATAAACAATAATCAAAACAGAATATATAACACTACACAGATAAACATGTTCAATGGCATTGCTTAAACTGAATAAATAGATACAAAAATATGCACAATAAATATATATAAATAACCACACAAATATATATTATTTCATAAAAAAAATATTAGTATACCAATATATATATATATATATATATCTATATATATATATATATATATATATATATATATATATATATCCAAGAAAACACTAGACAGGAAACAGCTAGGATAAATACTCCACCAAGGTACAATAAAGTCATAAAAATCCACAAGGAAATGGTGAAGTAACCAAAGCACAGAATGTCCTGGTTTAAACATAGTCCAAGAATGAATGAAACGTAGGTAAAATCCAAGGTAAATTTATTCACTCAGGTAAGCACTTTCATGATACACATATCACTTCTTCAGACCTTCAAGCAAACACATCCTAGCCAACTATATTTAAACAGTATTCAAACAATTCAAATCAAACCAATTAATACTTAAAGTAAAACCAGTCATTCTGCAATATATACAAAGCCATACTAGAAAAACATTTAAAGTATAAACATGTAGTGAACATAAAATGCATTAATTAAAAACAATTAAAATATTTATGTAATATATATCTCTGTCTTTCATTAAAATATTTTAATTTCATTTAATTTCATTTAAACAGCCTCCTATTCTTCAGAACTGGTTTCAATGGTATTCTATCATTAAGGCCCTTTCCTTTATTATCTCTTAATCTGATAATCAAAGAAAACAAACAGGTAGTCTAAAAAGTCCTTGCAGTCACGAAAAAGTTGTGCTGAACGTAAGTTTATTTTTAAATCCACACGTTTTTTTCGTGCTGTTTAACAGCAACTTCATCAGAAGAAACTAATTAACTAAAACGCCCTTCTTTTAAATGTAGAAAAATAATCGTGTTCTTGAAACCAATACAGATGAAAAGTGATGTGTAAACAAGTAATAGTGATATTCAACTTCCACAAGTAAAATCTGATATTTTATTGTACAAAATTGAATCGTTAAAGCAATATGAAACTTCATAATAAAAAATCTATAAATATAGTGATAACAATACTCAAATTAATCCACTACACAAAAATATATATTTCTATAAATATAAAACTATAACATAAATAATGTGTGTATTTATATTTTGTGTACTATATTCTGATGAGCATGAACAATCCTAACGGAAACTGTAAGTCCTACTCTTATGTGTCAATAATTCTCAAGAATGGGTTTAACTGAAATGAAGTCATTCAATCCGGGGTAGTGGCATCAGATAGTACCAATAACACTCTCTAAAAGCAAGTTTGCTTTTAATATCGGATTTGTCCTCACAACTTCTAATATACCAAATCTAAACTGATGGTCTACACCTTTATTCATAATGCTAATGCTATATAATAACTGGGACATAGCATACTGCCAGATATACAATAAATTTGGTACTACAATAATTTCTTTATCCTCCATAATGTAACTATACTGTGAACACACACCACTTCTTTTAAATGTTGAATGGCGCCAAAACAGTTCATTAAAAAGTCATAATTTTGACAGTTAAGGTATACAAAATTTTTCTACATTAAATCAGATATAAATAAATAAAACATTTACAAAATATTGTTAATGTATATACTTTGGCTGTTTAAATTTCAAGCACATTATATATTAAAACATAAACAAGTAGACCCTGTAAAACTATTATTAGGTAAAATAGCCTAATGGAAATCATTTTTTTTTTAGATTTCTATCATGTTTAAATGTCCCATGGGTTACTGTCTAAATTGATGTGGCCCATAGTCTGTAAAATTAAAATTAACATTGATGCTCAAATTTAATTTTCCCTTGCCACTCAAGTTCTCTGACTTCTAGTTTTAAAGCAACAGGACCTCCTCTTACATCTACAGGAATGTGGTCAATCACTAAGAAATGGAAACTATGTCCTGGGGAGAGTGTTATATGTTTAGCTAGTGCGTTATCTTCTTTGTTTTTCCTTATGGCATATATATGCTCATACAGTCTTTCTCGTAGTTTTCGATCAGTCTTTCCTACGTAGAAGGCTGGACAGCAGTCGCAAATAGCTAAGTACACTATGGACTTTGACTCACAATTGAATTTAAAATTAATATGGTATTTCTTATCTCTAATAGTGAAAGAGTTAGCAGATTTTACATAGTTACACATGTGCCACACGGGAATGTTCCTTTCTAATAGCATCTTAAGGTTATTCCCTTTCTTGTAAACAAATATAGGGAAAGCACCAAGTTTTTCTTGCAGTTTGAGGTTACTTTTAATAAATTGCCAGTTCTTAACCAAGATAGATCTAATTTGCTCGGAATCCATATTAAAAGTTGTAATGAAACTGGCATCATACCTCTTAACTGGTTTATCAAGTGTAATACTTGAATAATTTAGAATAGTTGAGTTAAGGTTAGTTGTCTCAACTTCAACGTCAGTGGATCGTTTAAAGATTGCTTTACTATTAGAGAGTAAAGGCAAATAAGTTCCATCTAACCTTTTACGTTCAACTTCTTTATACAAGTTGTCAACCATTGATATTGGGTAATTTCGATTAGTAAACATTTGCTTTAACAACTGGCACTCTGCATAAAATGATACAAAGGAAGAGCACATTCTCGCAGCTCTAATGAACTGTCCTTTCACTATAGAACGCTTTTGTTTGAATGGGTGAGCACTATTGTAGTGCAAGAAGGAATTACAATAGTGTGCTTGGCTGAATATTATATATATATATAGATGCTCTAGAGGAGATTAATTAAAAATGAACTGTAATATAACTTGCGTGTTGAAAGTAAAAAGTTCTCAGAGGTAATAAAATCCTTGTTATTAGTGTAACAGTAAAATCAAACGACAACCAAAATATAAATACACTGTTCAAACTATCTTCTCTAAGATAAATAGTTTAATAACATCTTTATTGAATTTTATGGAAAGGGAAAAGTAAATTTGAGCATCAATGTTAATTTTAATTTTATGGACTATGGGCCACATCAATTTAGACAGTAACCCATGGGACATGTTTTTTTAAAACATGATAGGAAAATCTTATAAAAAATGTTGATTTCCATTAGGCTATTTTACCTAATAATAGTTTTACAGGGTCTACTTGTTTATGTTTTAATATATAATGTGTTTGAAATTTAAACAGCCAAAGTATATACATTAACAATATTTTGTAAATGTTTTATTTATATCTCTATTTATTTACAATGATGCTAAGAGATTAATGTAGAAATGTGTTTTAAAATTTTGTATACCTTAACTGTCAAATGCGAAGGAATTTTAACTTAATTGAAGCTATTATGACTTTTTAATGAACTGTTTTGGCGCCATTCAATGTTTAAAAGAAGGGAATTTTAGTTAATTAGTTTCTTCTGATGAAGTTGCTGTTAAACAGCAACAAAAACGTTTGTGGATTTAAAAAACTTTTTCGTGACTGCAAGGACTTTTTAGACTACCTGTTTGTTTTCTTTTATTAGTTTAGTTTTCGTGTACTTGAGTTTTAGTTAATCTGATAATCCACCTAGTTTCAGAGGTCTCTGTATGGTTCCTAATATCACCGCCTCTCTCATTAGGAATAATTCTCTCAATAACTGAGAACATAAAATTATGGTCATTGCCCTCAGATGACACATGTTTGGCTAACGCATTAGTGGCAACACCATTCCTAATACTTAATAGGTTCCCTTATTCTAAATATTAGCTGTCTGTCAGTCTTGCCCACATAAAATGCAGAACATTTCTGACAGACAGCCAAGTAGACCACATGATTTGTGTTGCAATTAGCTGCTACACTAAAATCATATATTCGCTTAGTGTCTGGATGTGTAAATACATTCTCATGATTTATGTATATACATTGATTGCATCCACCACAGGGAACCGTCCCTTTTACTCCTACCATATCTTGTCCCTTATTATGTGGATAGCACAGCATCCTTTTCAAAGATTTCTTATTCTTAAATGTAAAACTTGGATTTTCCCCTACAACTTGTTTGATTTCTGGATTCTGTGTTAATATATTCCAGTGTTCAAAAGGTTCAACCACAATGAATTTAAAAACATGACCCACATATTCTGCACAATGCTTGGCCGAGGCATTGGACTTTTTTTTCAATCTTATGTCCCTCAGATGCTCATAAATGTGACTCCTTAATTTCCTCTCAGTTTTCCCTATATAAAAACAGGGACATTTAGGGCAAAAAGCACAGTAAACCACCCTTTCTGTTCGGCAGTTGCATTTTTTCTTTAAACATACTTTAATGTCATTGATTTTATAGGTAGAAGCTTCAAAATGTAATTATAATAGTTACATGAACCACACCTCTTCATGGTGCCATTACACAATTTGTAACTACCATTTTCAAACATGTTCTTGAGAGAACAACCCTTTCTATATACAATCAAATGTTTTTCACAAATGCATTGCTTAACATCACCACAAGAGGACAAAATTACCCAATTTTTTTATAAAATATCCACAATGTCCTTGCTTTCCAAACTATAAGTCATAATGAAAGCTAAATGAAAATTGGGCCCATTATTTCCATTTTGTATGTCCAAAATAGGCATCTCATAATCCATTGTTGGCCGCAATGTGTCCAAATTATTGTTATTTATAATACTGGGAGATGTCACAATATTATCACAAGCCAAAATTGCACAAAAAAGCTCCTCTCCCTTTTGTTGATAACCTCTAACATAAGATTATTCACAACTCAAAGGGATAATCCCTTTTAAAGTTCACATTCAGAGGGAAAGGACTCAAAATGTGAAACCATATGGGCTACTCTTACAAACTGACCCTTCACCACCCCTCTCTTCTACCTATAAGGGTGGGAACTATCAAAATGCAAGAAGCTGTTCGAGTACGTCTCCTTACGATGGATTTCAGAAACATGTTTCCTTAATGCATAATCCTTTTGTAACCTGATATCAAGATAATTAATTTTGTCAAGACCGATTGTATATGTAAAGTCCAAAAAATGAGTTGAATCCTTAATATAAGCCACAAATTCAGTGATCATCTGTTCAGATCCATCCCAAAAAATAAATATGTCATCCAAAAATCTTATATACATTTTACAATAATCATAAAAAGGAGCATACCGGATCAGTCGAGGCCCGGGTTAACAACGACCGCCACCAGTACTGTTAGCCAACAGGGTGCTGGCGGAAATTGGGCTACTGTTGGCCGAAGAAGAAGAGGAGGGGGAAGGCATGCCCGAAGGCAGGAAGAGAGGAGGAAAGTTAGGAGTGTAATACTGAGGGTAGGAACTTTGAATGTTGGCAGTATGACTGGTATAGGGAGAGAGCTAGCTGATGTGATGGAGAGAAGGAAGCTTGATATATTGTGCGTGCAAGAGACCAGATGGAAGGGAAGTAAGGCCAAGTGTATAGGAGGCGGGTTCAAATTGTTCTATCATGGTGTGGATGGCAGAAGAAATGGGGTAGGGGTTATCCTAACGGAACAGTATGCCAAGAGTGTTTTGGAGGTGATGAGAGTGTCTGATAGAGTGATGTTTATGAAGCTTGAAATTGATGGTGTAATGATGAATGTTGTTAGTGCATATGCTCCACAAGTTGGGTGTGCGATGGATGAGAAAGAAAAATTTTGGAGTGAGTTGGATGAAGTGGTGGTGAGTGTACCCAAGGGTGAGAGACTAGTGATTGGAGCGGACTTCAATGGGCATGTTGGTGAAGTGAACAGAAGGGATGAGGAAGTGATGGGTAGGTATGGTGTTAAGGAGAGGAATGCAGAAGGTCAGATGATTGTGGATTTTGCAAAAAGGATGGACATGGCTGTGGTGAATACGTATTTTAAGAAGAGGGAGGAGCATAGGGTGACGTACAAGAGTAGAGGAAGATGCACACAGGTGGATTATATCCTATGTAGGAGGGCCATTCTGAAGGAGATTGGTGACTGTAAAGTGGTGACTGGGGAAAGTGTAGTTAAGCAGCATAGAATGGTGGTCTGCAGGATGATGTTGGTGATCAAGAAGCGGAGGAGGAGTGTGAAAGCAGTGCCAAGGATTAAATGGCAGAAGTTAAAAAAGGGTGATTGTGAGGTGGAGTTCAGGGAAGAGTTAAGACAGGCACTGGGAGGCAATGAAGAGTTACAGAATAGCTGGGTAACTACAGCAGAGCTAGTAAGGGAGACTGCTAGGAAGGTGCTTGGTGTGACATCTGGACAGAGGAAGGAGGACAAGGAGACATGGTGGTGGAATGAGGAAGTACAGGAGAGTATACAGAGGAAGAGGCTGGTGAAGAAGAAGTGGGATTGTCAAAGAGATGAAGAAAGTAGACATGAGTATAAGGAGATGAAGCAAATGGCAAAGAGAGAGGTGGCGAAGGCTAAGGATAAGGCATATAGAGAGTTGTATGAAAGATTGGACACTAAAGAGGGAGAAAAGGACCTGTACCGATTGGCTAGACAAAGGGATCGAGCTGAGAAAGATGTGCAGTAGGTAAGGGTGATAAAGGACAGTGAGGGAAACGTACTCACAAGTGAGGAGAGTGTGTTGAGTAGATGGAAAGAGTACTTTGAAGGGCTGATGAATGAAGAGAATGAGAGAGAGAAGGTTGGATGATGTGGGGATAGTGAATCAGGAAGTGAAGCAGATTGGCAAGGAGGAAGTAAGGACAGCTATGAAGAGAATGAAGAATGGAAAGGCTGTTGGCCCAGATGACATACCAGTGGAAACATGGAGGTGCTTAGGAGAAATGGCAGTGGAATTTTTAACCAGATTGTTTAATGAAATCATGGAAAGTCAGAGGATGCCTGAGGAGTGGAGAAAAAGTGTTTTGATATCTATCTTTAAGAATAAGGGTGATGTGCAGAGCTGCAGTAACTACAGAGGGATAAAATTGATCAGTCACAGCTTGAAGTTATGGGAAAGAGTAGTGGAAACTAGGTTAAGAAGGGAGGTTATGATTAGTGATCAGCAGTATGGTTTCATGCCAGGAAAGAGCACTACAGATGCAATATTTGCTCTGAGAGTGTTGTTGGAGAAATACAGAGAAGGTCAGAATGAGTTGCATTGTGTCTTTGTGGACTTAGAGAAAGCATATGACAGGATGCCTAGAGAGGAGTTGTATTGTATGAGGAAGTCAGGATGGCAGAGAAGTATGTAAGAGTGGTACAGGATATGTACAAGGGTAGTGTGACATTGGTAAGGACTGTGGTGGGAGTGACAGATACGTTTAAGGTGGAGGTGGGATTACATCAAGGATCAGCTCTGAGCCCTTTCTTATTTGCAGTGGTGATGGACAGGTTGACAAATGAGATTAGACAGGAGGCCCCATGGACTATGATGTTTACAGATGACATTGTAATATGTAGTGAGAGTAGGGACCAGGTTGAGGAGACCCTGGAGAGGTGGAGATATGCTTTAGAGAGGAGAGGAATGAAGGTTAGCAGGGCAAAAACAGAATATATGTGTGTAAATGAGTGGGAGGGTAGAGGAATGGTGAGGATGCAGGGAGTAGAGCTGGTGATGGTGGATGAGTTTAAATACTTGGGATCAACAGTTCAGACTAAAGGTGAGTGTGGAAGAGGGGTGAAGAAGAGAGTACAGGCAGGGTGGAATGGATGGAGAAGAGTGTCAGGAGTGATTTGTGATAGACGGGTACCAATAAGAGTGAAAGGGAAGGTCTACAAGAGGGTAGTGAGACCAGCTACGTTATATGAGTTGGAGACGGTAGCATTGTCGAAAAGGCAGGAGTCAGAGCTGGATGTGGCAGAGTTAAAGATGTTAAGATTTGCACTGGGTGTGACTAGGATGGACAGGATTAGGAATCAGTATATTAGAGGGTCAGCTCAGGTTGGACAGTTTGGAGACAAAGCAAGAGAGGTGAGATTGCGTTGGTTTGGACATGTGCTGAGGAGGGATGCTGGGTATATTGGGAAAAAGATGCTAAGGATGGAGCTGCCAGGTAAGAAGAAAAGAGGAAGGCCTAAGATGAGGTTTATGGATGTGGTGAGAGAGGACATGCAGGCGGTTGGTGTGAAAGAGCATGATGCAGAGGACAGGAAGAAATGGAAACAGATGATCCGCTGTGGCGACCCCTAACAGGAACAGCCAAAAGAAGATGATGATGATGATGATGATAAAAAGGAGAATTAAAAAGAAACTTCTTCTCCCACTGTAACATAACAATGTTGGCGTAAAGACCCCCACAAGGGGAACCAATAGCTACGCCAACATCCTGGATGAAATATTATTTCTCAAAGTAAATACAATTGTTTTTCAGGACCAGATTAAGTAATTGCTCATACACGTTAATACAAGGCTGAGACACACCTTTTTCTAATAAAAATTCACAAAACCACTCAACCCCAACATCATGGGGGATAGACGTATACAAATCTTTGATGTCTATAGTAATGAATAAACCTGTGTCTAGAAAATCCATGCTATTAATCCTGTGTAAGAAATCTCATGAATCCTTACATAATTTTACTTCTTCAGAAACCAAGGCTTTTAATCTGATATCCAAAAACCTAGCAAGGGGATAAGTAATGGACCCTCTACCATTCACAATAGGGCGCATAGGAGGGTCAGAAATGTTCTTATGGATTTTGGGCAAGCCAAAAATACAAGGAATCTTTGGATGGGCCACCAACAAAAAGTTGTACTCAGCAATAGAGATAGAACCATCTATGAACAAATCTTTCAGTTCATTCATGATCCTATTATAACAACCATTAAGTTAATTCAATGATATCCTTTTATATGCAACCCATTCCAAAATCAACTTCATTCTTGTATTGTAATCACATACATCCATAATCACTATCCCTCCACCCTTATCAGGTTTTAAAACCTTAACATCTTTATTGTTTTTCAAACTAAATAAACCTTTAGTCTCATCTTCACTTAAATTCATTTCACATACTTTTCTCCGAATATTTCGTACATCAATTTCACAAAGTTGTTCAAACACCAAAATGGAACGATGAACAAGTGGATTATAAGTGCTAGATATACGCAGCGGATTACTAACAGATTCAACAGACATGAATAAAACATTAAGATTTAGCTTTCTAATAAACTGCTTTAAATCAATCAGTGTCTGAGCCAAATCAAAACTCTTGAAAAGAACAAAAGTCAAGCCTTTTGTTAAAAAATCACAAATATGAACATCAATATTCATGGCAGAGTAGTTAAAAACATTAAAATCATCACTAGAATTCTTAAATACACTGCAATTCTCAAAAACAGGTTCCACAGGAACTAATTTCACCCCCGATATCCCCCCTCCCCTTCGATAATTTGACTGACCCCCCCCCCCAGTCCTCCATTCATGGAAAATGTCCCTTGGCCCTGATTGGTCTGGGTGTTGTGGTTGTTCCTGTCTCACAACCTCTCCGATCTCCTCAAAGGAGGAAATTTTGCTTAGTCTAAAAAAGACTCTTGACTATCTGAAGGTGAAGCATTCCTAGTCAAATCAACATCACTATTTCAAGCTTGTGACCTGGGTGGTGGGGGATAAGCCTTATTAGCATCATATCGTGCCCTGTCCCTTTCAATCTTTTTCATTTTCCTAGTTTTAATGGACGCCACTTCTTGTTCAATACTTCTAAAGATGCGATTATAATCAAAAATATTGTCTTCATGTGCAATATCTTGAGTAATCCTAGAATCCAATTTAGTTGCTTCCCTAGTCAATTCAGTTAATAAAATGTCATTATGTTTGACCACAAGCTCCATATATTCAGAGCCATGGCGATAAAACATAACAAGAAGCTCTTTGTGCAAAGCAGAATTAGCCACAATGCCAGTAGGAAAGCGCCACATATGCAATTCTTTTGGTACAAGTCTCAACCTCAAGCATTCCCTAAAAATAGGCATTGTCCAACTGTAATTTCTTTATTTTCAACAATATATGATCCAAGTTCTGTAAACTATTTGTATAAGAAGATACACTTACATTTCCACCTGTAGAAAAAGTCAAACTCTGTCCCAGCCATTCATTCATATTGATAAGAACGTTTGCTGTATTCCTTGAATGTTATGTGGGCTGGCATTTGCTAATTTATTCCTGTATTCATTAGTGACCCTTTTTGATTGGGTTACAGTGTGGGCATGTTATATTTTAAAATGGTGTCAGTTTGTTTTATATTTGAACTTGATAAAGTCTCCTAATGTGGAGATGAAAGCGCTTGTTTCTCTTTTTTTGTTTTATTAAAATATATTGATTTAACTTGCAACAGTTATAACAGGAATAAACTACTCGGGGAGTGACTTCGCTCCCACATCGGATAAAACTATAGCAGTCTCCTATAGTTTTAGATATGACTGCAAGGTAAAAAAAAAAATTAGAACTTGACTCTGATCATTGTCTTTGATCTGTTACAATGCTTCTTGTCCCTGTCTTTATATCTGTATTTCTTTCCCCCAACACTGCTTTGGGACTCTTTTCAGTTAGTTAAAAAGTATTATTTTACAGTATATTTATCCAGATGTCTATGAATCTTCACTTAGAAATGCCTTGACAACTAACATTGTGATTAAGTCAAATTTTTCTGAGGGCTCAGGGCACATGATGAATATGTCCAAGTAGAGAGGTTGGGTCACCAAAATATATATTTTAAGAATGTTAAGGTTTGAAGATGTTTCAATCAAATTTACAGGACACTATTCCAATAATTTGGTGGGATTAATTATAACTTGGATATTAATTATAACTCACCACAGACTGGTTTTGGTTGTGTTTCCTATACGAAAATAATTTGATTACATGAGAAAAGCTGAACTGTGACTGTCTCGTAAAAAATAGATACCTAGAAATGGAAGCATCTTGTAAGAAAATATGGAAAATGGCTGCACTATGTAGAACCTGCATTATCTGTAGTTCCTTTATTAGCCACTGATAGAAATGTTGTGAAGGGGGGGGGGGGGTAAACAAAAATTGCGGCAAAGCCTAGCCATAATTTTATTATGAGACATGATACAGTTTCTAAAAACTGTGATGCTAATTTTGGAAACAACTGAGATAGTTTATGTTCCAGTCAGTAATTAATGCATTAATTCCTTGTTAGCCCAACCTCACATACAGAAGGGGGTGAAATTTAAAGATTGTTTTTACTATGATTAGAACTCTTAGTGATGCAGATGTGGCAATTGCAATTATTATTTTAGTGCTATAAATGTTTCTGCCCATTCAGAATCTATATGTATTATTTGAATGTATATGATGACAACAGCACTGAATGATTAGTGTACTTAAGTTGTTGTTCCATATGTTCTTGTAGATGAAAAACAAAGTTTGGCAAAAATTACATCAGGGACTATTAATATGGTACTTCTAAACTTAAAGAAACTAATGCATTAGTTAAATACTTCTTTAGTAGAGCTCATATCCCTATATGTATACATCATGTCCTAGAAGCTGATATGAAGAATGAATGTGGCTACAATAACTTGTTTTTACTACATTAATCTAACTGACAAATTTGACTGAGGAAATTGTGTGATTTGTGTCTAAATGAGAAGTTCTCTCTCTACAGCCATATTTAAGAGGTAAAAAAGGCCAGGTTATACTAATAGTACTTTAAACCATTACTTTCTACATTACATTTACATATTTGTTCAGATGGCTTTATGCATTTCTTGAAGTGGAACAGTTTTATTGTACAGCAGCTTAGCATTAGGTAAATGAAATCATTTTCAGTATCAAAAAAGGTATTCTCATTGCATGTTTGAACCTTCTTAAGGAACATGATTTCCACTCTGTTTAAAAGTTTCAAATTTCATCCTACACTGTTTTGCTTGTTAAATGGACAATCTACTTGAGTTCGAACGGTTTTGTATTATTTTAAATTATACAGTGTTCCTTTGCCAGATTTCTCTAGTAAACTACACAAAGTAGTCCAGAATTGACTACCTGTCATTTTTTTCTGAAAAGGGAACTAAGCATCGCCCCTTCATCTGTCAGAGCTCAAGACACTGTTATGTGAAAAATATGAGCTGGAGTCCAGTGGGGTTACCAAATAAATAACAGTAAGACATATTAAAAAGCAGATGCCAAGGTTACAATACCTAAACAGCTGTAATGAGAGAAGTGATTAGATAGGTGCTAAAGATAAAAATAACATCTAGATGGATAGAAACTAGGCTAGGCGGTCACAGCACTCAGTCAGTCAAAATGTTTATTTACTTTTTTTTCATTTTAATATAGTTTATACTTGTTATTGTTATATTATTTTTTTTAATTTTATAAAGGCTTTAGATAAAGATATTGTTGACGCTATGTCCAGTGATCAATATGATTTCAACAACTACATCTAATTAAGGTTTAACAAAAAAATCTCCTGACATGCATAACAGTATAAATGATGCTGCCATAAACTAACTAATGGCAGAGGCAGTCACAGTGACAGGTATTAGAATTGAGAACACTAAAAGTAAGGAGTGATTTCTGCAAAAATGTGCAGTAGAGCTAATAGTTAGCTGAAAGGTATGCTTGTTATTAAAAAAAAAGAAATGAAAAAAAAAACAAATGTAAGAAATAAAGGAAACTGCAAGTGTATGAGGAAAAGTATCAGAGAAAAATAAAATTTATTTTCTGACGAGTGATAGCAAGAATATAATAATGTAAGGGTTAATATTATTATTATTGTTATGTCTATGATGATGATTATTATTATTATTATTATTATTATTATTATTATTATTATTATTATTATTATTAAAAGAGCTATGAGAATGGATGCATGTGGATGTGTAACTAGTGAGGCAGGGTAATTAAAGGTAAATACTAAAGTTTTGCCATGTGATGGAACTACATAGACAAAAGCTGCCCATCCTTATTTCCAGTAGGATAAAGGCCAAGATGGTCACTTCTTACAATGGTCATGGAGTACATCTCAATCATCAGTTCACCTAAGCAAATGTTTTTCACAAATAACTTAAGTGTTAGTCAGGAACACTGGAGCCTTACACAAGATGAGACTTTTTTATGTATTTGCTTAACTGTTTGCTTGCTTACCTGGTAGGGGAACAGATAGAAAATCCAATTCAGCCATGATCTGACCAAAGACATAAAAACATACTTCTACAAGATGCTATCATCATTGCTTTTCAATTTACTTTAATGAATCTTTCCTCCTCTAGCTCTCCTTTTCAGATGGACTATAATGGAAGAATAAAGTGGGCCTATAACTTCTCTGAACACTAAGAGAAGATCATGAAAAATAAGTTATCCAAGGCAGAAATATTTTCTAACCACCACAGAGATGGAGTGAACAAAGGCGAGGCTGTTATCAACAAAGGTGCTCAAGTCACATTTACGAATAACGTTTTCTGTATGATAAGCAGCAGTAAAGCTAGATTTATTAAAGAAACCACAATGCAATTCTTGGCATTGAGGGTACACCTATAATTAATGCACCAACGACTTATTTGTTCCAGCCCCTCTTGGAGAATATGAGTATCAGAATGGATTTGATATCAACTCCAAGTCTGCAGTCATCAGCAAACTTGGCAAGTTTTGTCGCTTGATATCAACTTTCATATCAGAAAAGTATATAATAAATAGGAGAAAGCCCAGAAAAGGACCCCTCAGGATCTCACTAACAATGTTTTTCAAAATATTAAAATATTGCCATGCAATACACTGAAGAATTAAAATGTTTCAATTAGTTAACTGGTTTATGCTTTTAAAAATATTACCCTCCTGTATCATAACTTTCAACTGTACAGCTTTTTGAAAAAAATGTCCAGATATTTGACTCATACTTTTTGATAGGTTTTTTTATAAAATTGTGTTTTTCTGGCCAAATAGTATCAAATCATTAAAGGCTTGAAGATAGAAAATAATGACAGACATTTGAGTTTCAGACTTATTACCCTTCAGAAAATCCATGCAAACTTGAAACCTGTTACTCTGTCAACTTTCTAAGTCTGTAAGTGCAATATTTTAAATGATCCCTATTTTGGGGGCTCTGTGATTATTCTGTGTATTTCTTCTTTGTATCCCCTTCTCTTTTGATTTTAATTAGGCATTCCTTTGTCCTTCTTTATATTTTTTTTGTCCACCCCAACTTCTGTTCATTTTTTTTACAGATCCAAATTCCTCAAGAGCAGCCCTGCTTTGTGTCTCCCAGGTAGTGGGAATGTTCACCATATGCTTGTCCACAGATATCCTCAAAGTGTTGGGGTGGTGGTAGCATGGTATGTGGCAGCCTCACAAGTCTCACTAAATGGGGGCTTTGAGACTTGATGAGGACATGGTAGAGCAGCTCATGGACAGAGTCTTTCAGCCAATCAATGCTTCTCTGCAGCAGGTAGAAGACATGCGTATTGTGTCAAATGCCTTGGCCAGGTCAAGATAGGCAATGTGAACCATTTTGTCCTCATCCATTGGTTTTCTGACCTTCTGAAAGAAGTCCACCAGGTTGAGTAGGCATGACATTCCCTTGATGAAACCCAACTGGGTTGGGTCCAACATCTGTAGGTTTACTATAGCACTATTGATCATTTTATCACTGTTTATCATTTCCATGGTAATTGTTTACATGGCTTTACATATAAGACTAGTGAGACATATGGGCCTGTAGTTTTCAGGGTCTGTAGATGGCCCACCTTTGTGCAGAGGGATGACTGTTGCTGTTCTCCGTTCATGAGGCACAGAACCTGTTTGGAGGCTACAGTTTCATGTTATTTAGAAGGCATCCAGGGATATTGTCTGGGCCCATTGATGTAGCGTTCTTGGCCTTAGACAGAGCATTAAAGACCTGTTCTCTAGTGATAGCAGGGGGAGTTATATTTGACAGTATTACCTGAGGGAAGGTTGAGGGGGAGAGAGGGTAAAGTTGTAGCTGAATTTATCAGCCGGTATCTTTCCTATATCTTCTGGCTCAGTATAGGTGGCTCCATTTAAAATGAGCTCTGCACAGAGTTGTATATTGTCTTTGAGGTGGCAGACATAGCTAAAGAATGCCTTGTGGTTGTTCTTGCCTGGAAACCACATTTACCTCAAATTTGGCTTTGGTGGACTTTATATGTCCTCTGAGTTGTGTGTTTAGTTTCATGAGAGTGTTTTTATCCTACTGGGTGCTGCACCTCCTAATTTTTGCCATAAATTTCATCCTTCTGTTATGCAGCCTATTGATTTTGTGATTCCATCAGGTTTGCTTTTTTTTTAGTTAGTTCTTTATTTTTCCTGGTGGGTACAGCTGCCTCTATTCAGCTATAAACATGCTTGTACAGGGTTTCTGTGAACAGTTCTGCATAGGCTGCAGTGTTCTCAGGGTTTATGGGGGCTTAGAATTTTGCCAGATTGTCACTTAATAGCAGGAAGTCAGCCTTAGAGTAGTTCCTAAATATTAGGTTTAGCTGGAGGTCCAGGTTTTATTTTTACTTCAAAGGAGACAATTTTGTGGTCTGACCTTTCCAGGGAAGACATTACAGTAGGGGGTGTGCAGCAGTCTCCCGTATTAGTGAAGACCAGATCCAGTATGGTAGTACCCCTGGTTGGTGTATTGACAATGTGGTCCAGGGAGTTTGTGTTTACAAAATCCAGTAAAATCTGTGCCTGTACATTTGGTGTTGTATAGGATTCCCAGTAAATAGTTGGGTAATTAAAGTTGTCCATGAATATGGTATTGGATTGGATGGTGAGTGTTTCCAAAAAGTTTAAATACATGGCATGGGTTTCATGTGTCATAGAGGGGGACCTACAGCTTGCAAGGAAGTGCTATTGGATCTTGCCTGTGGTGATTTGATCAAGGAGCAGTTTGTGAATTGCACTTTTTGACCAGCCTTGAGCTATATCTATTTTTTATGTAAATTGAGACACCTCCACCTTTAGTCCCAGTCTGTGTAGTAGCTGGTCTAAATGTGTGGAAGACATTATAACCTTGTACTGTTTGTGTGCTCTTAGTGGCTTTAAACCATGTTTCTGTGACCGCACAGATGTCACCATTCCTTTGGGTTAAGAGAGCTTCTAGGGGTGGAGTTTTTTGTTTAGACTCCTAACACTGAGTAGTAATACCTTTAGATTTTCTTGGATTTGATTTTCTGTGTTGGAAGTACTTTCAGTTTGGCATTGCCTAAAAAAGGCACTATGGAAGAAGACAATGTTTTAGCTAATATTTAAAAGCCTAGAGGGGAGAGGTGCAGACCACCTCTGGCAAAGCAGCATGGCATGTTGACCATCTCTTTCCATGCTGATAAATATTTCACCCCCTTAGAATGACACAAGAGACTAAGCCAGTTATTAAAGTCAGTCATCTTTTGTTCAAATTGTGGCATCATCCTTGTAGAAGATAAAATGCTGCTCAGTGCTAGGCTCATCCCAGCCCAGGACACATATTTCAAGAACTCCATAATGTCTCTCTTCATATAGTCTAGGAGGGTATGCCTCAGGCCATTTACTCCCAGGTGAACTATGACTGAGTCATACTGGTCCTTTTGGTCCAATGACCTGAGTGCATGAGTAATGTGTGACATTAACAAAACCTGCTGGAGAGACAGATTTGTCTCCCAGAGGCTGCTCCATCTCTGGAACAGACTCCCCATACATGTCAAACAAAGTACGTTGCTGACCCTCTTCAAGCGCAACCTTGATGAGTGGATGGGCAACCACAAATTTGTCCCAGGGGTTCCACCTGTGTCCCTCATTGACAGGGATGACAGGTGCTGATTGAGGTTTCTTTTTTGGGGATAAACTCTTGGCTAGGCTTGTAAGGGTCCCATAGCCATTAGCCTAGTAATCTCTTATGATCCTATGAGACTATGATAATGTGGGGATCCTGGACCTGATAAGCAACTGACTGTGATTTTCTCCTTAGCTTGGTGAGAGCGAAATCAGTGTGTTTCAATATGGAGTCTCCAACAACCAGAATGTTGGACCGTGTGGTGGCTTGCCTTATGGGCTTAGTAGCAGAGGTTCCATGAGATGTGGCTCTGTGTGTTGATGTGGGTGTTGCTTTGAAAGAGTGCATTTGGGGTGGCAGAGGGTATTTGTTATGCGTACTTCATCTAGGAGGTCTTTGGGGTTTTGGAAGGTTGCATTTAAGTGCCTCAGCATATGTCAGTCTCTATGTCTGCTTTGAATTGTGTATGATGGGTGCAGTATGTGTTCTGCTGACAACCTTATTGACATTAGGAGTACTTTTATGTGAGAGCTTTGCCTCCAGTGACATGGTGTAAATATATCTCTGACATACCATATCTGTTTGAGAATTAATATGTTGTCAGTAAACATGAAGCAATTTTTACATTGCCACAAGATGCCCATATACACTAAGCTGGTAACAGAAATAGTGGGAAAGTTCATATCTATGGCAACAGACCCTTTTCTATTGATTAGACAGTTGGAATGAGACTATAAAGTAATGTCAGGAGTATCTGGTTTGCACCTCTGGGGACAGTGTTTGTCACTGCAAATTCATCCTGTGTGCAACTAGGTATTGGCAACATTTCAACGGTGCTTTTAGAGGAATAACGTCACTCAAGGTGTCTGTGTCTATACAGAACACTGCCAAACACTTGAGGGGAAACATACTTAGACCCTGAAAGATTTAAGGATGAAGTATTTAGGCAGACATTCTGAAGTTAGAAACAAATCAAGCAGAACTTACTGAAAACAAAGAATTAGCTTGTCAAGAATGATGAAAAGAGGAAAGTCGCATGAATGGTTACTGCCTGGCTTCTACTAGTGCTGGTCTCACCACAGTTTCACTCTTCTGAGATGTAATGCTTCTATGCTTCTTCTCTCACCAGAAGCAAAACATTAGCACTAGTCCCAAGATGAGAAGCAGGCCACAGCCTGTTTGATGATCCACAGTCTTGTCCCAGATTATACAAGGGTCTGCAGGCTTGTTGTGGCCTTCTCCAGGTAGGTGCCTTGAATAGCAACCAGACCAATCAGGAACATCAAGCACAGATACTCACTGCCCAACCAGAAACAGTCAGTAATCAATGCACTCTGCTCCTTCTCTCACCAGGAATAGAATATAAGCACAAATTCCAAGCTGTCCCCTATTTAGCAGTTATTAGACTTTCTGGTGATTAGTAGTCTCCAGGAAATAATGGCTCTATGTGCCTTGTCTCCCCAGGAGAAAACAGAAGCACTAATCCCAATATGACTACTGAGAGGAAGAATGTGGGCTCTCCAATAAATGGTGGTCTTACAACAGATGTTTAAAGGTATGATGAAAAAAATGTTTAATATCCTGAGTACTGCAATGTGCACTAAGCAATTAGATATAAAAAAGGGGGTAACTTTAACTTTAGCTGTCTTAAGTGGCGAGCCACTGATTTAAAAAGAGGAGGATAGATTGGAAAGGGGGTGGGCACTTTTGTATTCTGGTTCTATGGAATACAGTGGGATGGTCTATACATTTAAACAGTTGAAGGGGGTGATTTCACAAAATGATAATTTTGTGTTTACTCACAAAAGCCAGTGAAAGGGGAGAGGGAAGGAGATATATGGTCAAATTAACACAAGGGGCAGGCAACTAGAAAGCCAGATGTGTTTGAGAACACAACAACATGATGAGGAGGTGGGGAAAAATTCTGCTTGACTCAAAACAGACAAGGATGTGGTTTCTTTTCAAGTTTTAATGTGCAATTAAAAGCAGAATGCAAGTAAACACAGTGTAAAGAAAACAGATCACAGTATACAAAATAGAAGACAAGAAAGTAATACAAGAAAGCAAAAGCAAACTAACCTTTCCCTCACAATTTGTGGCAGAGTCGGGGTGAGCTTTTCCAGTAAAGCTTTGAAATGTTTTATTTTACTCCTTAAATAGAAGGTTTAGTTCCTAACTCCACCCCCTCAGTTCACAGATAATTAAACTTAATTGACCTGTTCTAACTTCTATGGGACTCCTTAATTGACCTGTTCTAATTTCTGTGTCACTCACAAGAGACACAGCTGTGGTCTTTTCTCAAGTTTTAAAATGCAACTAAAAGTAGAATAAAAGTAAAACACAGTGTAAAGAAAACAAATCACAGTATACAAAAATAGAAGAAGGTAATAAAATAATACAAGAAAGCAAAAGCAAACTAACCTTTCCCTCACAGCAAGTTGTGGCAGAGTCTAGGTAAGCTTTTCCAGAAAAGCCCAACTCTAGAGTCATCAGTAATTCCTTGAACTGTTGTCAGTCAACATCCAAGTCTTCAGCCTAGTCTCTTAGAACCTTCTCTGACCATTGTTTGAGGCTGAATTTTGCAAACAGTGGTTTATGCTATGGGCTGACTGTTTCACTGGGAATGACTTTGCAATAACAGATTCTACCCCAGTGCACTTTCATTAAAAGGAGGAAGTCAACCCGAGTTGCATATTGTCTCTTGTATGTGATCTTGTGACTGTCACTGTTGCTGAGCATCAAGCCATTTGCCAGACTGGTCTCTCTTTCTTTATTCCTGTTATCCCCATCCATGTGGACCCAGGCAGTCCTGCTATCCTGTTCTGTCTGTACCAATATGTGCATTCAAGTCACGTTGTCTTGCTTTTTATAATAGGTCAACTGCTGTCTGAATGCACTCTTTTCCTCAATATCATAACTCTGTTCTGGGGCATTATGCTGTAGTCTGATTGCCACAAGCCTGTCAGTAATTCTAATGACATCTCTTACTGTCTTGTGAATCTTCTCCCTCACCACAATTCCCACTAGACTCCTCTTGAGTAGTAGACTCTGGATCCCAAGCTAAGGGTCTTTGCTGCACTGTCCTTCCATCTTATCTCCTGGATGCATAGAGGATGTCCAGCCTCCATAGGGGATGTCCAGACTCCACCATGCCATCATGTTATCCACTTCCAAGCACTGTTCTGTCAATAAACTCACATTGAGTATAACAAGTCTTTATCTGGTAGGTTGATTGGTGATCTATCTCAGGTAACCCAACCTGGGAAAATGGACACCAGACAGCCAGTAGCTTATTGACCCAGGGTGACTGGGATTTATGTTGGGCATACACTGGCCAATAGTAGCATATACACCCTGCCACCATTAGCATGGGTACCTTGCCTAGACTGACAGGGTCTTCCACTTCTCACCTGCAAATACCCATGCCTATTTGACTACAGCAGTCAACATGGCTGAATCACCTGAAGCCATATTTTATACTGTTGAGTGGCAAACCCTGCCATGGCAAACAGTCTGTGATCTATGTTTTCCTATCTTGAAAATAGTGTGCACCACAGTAGATACCCAAACCATTTGGTCTATACAGCTGGAAACACTCAGCCTGTTTTTGAGAGATGGGAGGAACCAATTTTATTAAAATCTTAAAAAAACATATACCAGATGTTCTGTTTTTGCAGTTGCTGAATATTGCAAAGAAACATAAACGATGTTTGCTATTATTCATGGAAAAACTGAGGGTAGTCAGCTTATCTCATAAATACAACTCTGGAATGGCAATACACATTAATGAGAAACTGGGTTAGGAAGAAATAGGCATTTAGGTTCATAGGTGTTTACTAGGCTAATAACGACAAGGGACTTTTTAAGCATAGCCATGCATCCCAAATCTCTGACACAAGTTCTCATACCCTTGATAAGTGCAAGAAAGGGGTTGGGAGATGAAACATTTACAAGCAGGAGCCTGGGAGATGAACCATTTACATGTTGCCTGTGTCCATTATAGAATAAACAGGGGAGATAGGTTATGCTAAAAGTCAGAGCCAAAAACATCTCTCCTGTTTTATGTAATGTGTATGGGCCTAATTTGGGTTCACCGAGGTTCTTCTAAGATATATTTAGGAAGCTACAAACCTTTACTCAAGTGAGTCAACTAATCCTAATGAGAGTAGACTAGAATGGTATCCTAGACTTTACAGTAGACAGGGCAAGCCCTATGTTAGAACAGCAGAAAAAAATCACAAAATCTCTGAATAGGGAAATCAGGAATCTGGATGTGTGTCATGTGGCCAACATTTTAATGGACAGTCCCAGAATACAACTTATTTATCCTAGGGAGCTAGGCAGGGAGTAGGTTGGATTACTGCCAGTTGGCATCTACTTTAGGATCAGGGATTAAAGATGTCCAAACCTTTCATGTTTATTAACTGACCACCTATCAGTGAGCATCCACCTCAGTTTGGATGACACTGCTAGCATCAAGGTAAGATCATGGAGAGTAGATCCTCTAATATCTGAATATGAGTGACATGTACAATTTATCAGGTGAAAACTTCAAAGCTATGCAAGTCTCAATCCTATTAAAAGTGTGCTGCCTTCTATGTGGTGGGAATCCTGTAAAGGTGAACTGAAAGCCATTTGCAACATGGCTAAGGCATTTGTGATGGAAAACAGTGACTCAAAAAACAAAGCACCAGAAATTCAGCTACAGAGATGTTGACAACACTGTAGAGCATATACATTTAGGAACAAGGAGTAGGTGCATACTTATAAGATGGTACAGACAGATTTAGCTAGGATTATGAGAGAGGGGGCAGAGTTAATACTATGGGAAGGCATCTCTCCAAGCATGGTCACTACTAGGCAACAAACCTGATAGAATGCTGACTTCCCACCTAAGGCAGAGATGTGCACAGAGACAAATGATGTAACATTAGGAATGGGAATCAGGTTCTTAGTGACCCACACAACAGCTGAGAGATTTATAAGCTATTACAGGAAACTCTATTCAAAGCCCATGGGACCGCAGAGCAGAGAAGTGCATTTACAGGCTTAGCTAGAAACAACCCCCTGAAGCTAGTTTCCACAAAGGGTAGTCTCACACTCCCAAAAAGACATGCTGAAGAATTAGGTCACCACAACCATTAATTCCATGACTAGGGGTAAGGTGCCACTGCCAAATGGACAGACAGTAGAGGTATACAAGACTCGTTGAAATCAATTGCAGTTACCCCTAGTATCTCTTTTTAATGATATATTGAAATCTGGCCAGCTACTGCCAACAGTGTAGGAATCAAGGATTGCTGTCCTC
Source organism: Protopterus annectens (assembly GCF_019279795.1). Taxonomy (NCBI): domain Eukaryota; kingdom Metazoa; phylum Chordata; order Ceratodontiformes; family Protopteridae; genus Protopterus; species Protopterus annectens. The sequence goes on from NC_056735.1 coordinate 804,019,014, forward strand.
TTTAAAGTGGTAATGAATGGAGTATAGTATCCCTCATTTGGTTAGTGAGCCTCAGACTGGATATTTTAAATACCAAGCCAGCACAGACTACATGAGAACCTTAATAACCATGTTACAGGAACAATCTGTGAAAGCTGATCACATAGGAGCATAGGATCATAGGAGGTTACTAGGCCATTGACCTAAATGTCATGTCAACCCTAGCCTTTTCATCCCAATGTAATACCATAGATACTCTACTCAATACCCAAGATTGTATTTAGTAATGACTGCCAATGTCCTGGAGGGTTGTGGGTGCTATCTCCAGTAAGAATTTAAGGTGCCCCTTCCACTTATCCAGGTTTCTTTTGAACAGTGTTATGGAGGTGTTCTGCTTCATACAAACTGGCAGCTTATTCCAAAGATGCAGCAGTAACTGGGATTCAAATCTGTCCCTCCAGCATGTCCTATTCAAGTCACAGGCAATATTTAGGTCCCTGGAACAGGTAGCTCTAATCCCCTTTGATTTATGGATGTGCAGCAAATTCATTAGATTTGGGTCAGAGATTGCTGTATAAGCCAGATATAAGTCTCCCCTAAGAAGTTTATGCAATTTTAAATATAGTGACAGGGGACTTTAATTGTTCTGTCCAAGGTATGTGCTGGAGTCCCTTGATCTTCTTAGCTAGAAACTTTTGAGGTCTGTCCAATTGCTGCAGGTATTTTGTACTGTACATGACAAAAGAGATGTTATACTCAATTATGGGCCTAATTAGTGACTAGTAAAGAGAAGTTATAACCTCCTTTTCTCTAGAGGTGATGATTTTTCTAATTAAGTGTGCTACATAGAAAGCCTTCCTTACTACAGTAGACACATGTTCAAAGTTAAGGTCACAGTCTAATTGTGTTCCCAGAGCTCTTACTGCTTTGTAGGTACATAGAGTTTTGTTGTTAATTTGATAGTGTGAAGGGACATTGTTCTTACTGAAGGGAATGATGATGCATTTCTTTCCATTCAGTTTGAGACCATGACTAAGACACCAGTCATTGGTCTGCGTAAGACCCTCCTGAAGTATACTGACATAATTTGGGGATTCAATAATTGCAGCCAGTTTGTATTCATCCGCAGACTTAGTCAGCCACATCCACTTAGTTTTGGCCTTAATGTCTGAGAAGTATATACCAAACAGCAGGGGGCCCAGCAATGACCCTTGTGGCACCCTGCTGGTGACAGTTCTGCTGGTTGATGTGGAGTCTCCCACTTTGATAGTGTGTGACCGGCTTGTGAGCCAGTTGACAACCCATCTTACAACAAAGGGATTTACATTCATTTTGCTAAGTTTATCAGTAATGCCATACTGGTAGATTTTGAAAAGGCATTTGATCTACTGAGAATATCTTTGGGCAGTTATGCATAATATGAGATTCCCTTATCTGTATATTCCAGTGGTAAAAGTCATGCATAGCAACCCAAGAGCTAGAATATTAGCTGGTAACTATTTATCCACCCCCATTTATATGGAAAGGGAGACAAGACAACATTGCCCTCTCCCGCACTCATTATTTCTGCTTGCAGGAGAACCACTCATGAATGTGAGTTTCAGCTAATCTAAGACTATCTCAGATGGAAAGTGCTGGTAGAGAAAGTCAGAATTCTGATGTTTGCATATGATTATTTTCTCCTCACTGAGAACATGAGTGTGACTAACTCCACATACAGGCTGAGTTCTCCAACTTTTCCCATATTTTTTGCCTGCAGGGGAATGCAGCCAAAACAGAAGTATTTCCAATGAACATCCTCAGCCAGAACACCAGTTGGGCTTGGCCATCACCCCTCTTTAGATGGTGCAATGGGCCAGTTATATACTTGGGTATTCAATTAATGCTCCCCATATCCAATCTAGTGAATTATAACATAAAATTGATGTGGGAAGGCCTTCTTCTCTCAGTACATTCTTGGTAGAAGCTAGGATCGCAGATAATAGATTGGGTTAATGTTCTCAAAATGATATCTTGTCCCAAGCTGTACTAAGACGTGTGCCAGTCTCCCAATCTAACCCAATGTTACAGAATATTTCTAAGTTAATGGTGAGTTTTGTCTGGAATGGGGAAAGGAAGAGGGTCAGAGATTTTGTCCTCTATAACAAGTGGTCAGGGGGGTGAGTTGGTTTACCTGATATTAGAAAATTTGCACTCACGTGCACTTTACAAAACTTAGTTGCTCTAGAATTTAGCAATCTACCACTTTGGGCTAGGTTGAAAGCTGTCTTCTAAAGATTCTCTCCTCACAAAGTATTTTTGGGTTCCAAACTAGTCTCTTCAAATATCTGAAAACCTGGTACTATGTAGAGGTTTCTTACCAAACACTGCAACAGCTCTGGAGTTGTGGGCTTACAGAATGCCACAATGTGGGGTCACTTGCCCCTGCAAATTGGTGCAACTAACCCATGGTGGCCTGAATGGATCAATGAGGGTATTCACAACATAAACCATCTGGTACAAAGGGTGCAAGGAATACCTACACTGGTCTCCTTCGACTTTTTAAAAAATAAATATGAGTTAGAGGTCAAGGATAAATAGTGGTGCTTCCAACTTTGGTATGCCATCTTTTCACCTTACTTGTTAAATACCATCAGAATGGACAAACCAGCCTCTTCATGATTCTTTGAAGAAGAATATGACTCTAGGCATGGGGGTGTAAAGCCACACACATACACAAGCATCTCATTACTGCTGGTAAAGTGACGTCTAGGGGATTGTTATCAAATGCACTTTTGGGGTTAGACTAGCTACCCCTTCCTTCTTGTATAGAATATCAAATCAGTTTACTGAAAACACTCCAGCATTATCCCTCACTCTATAAGTATCATTGAAAAATGTTATATAAGGGCTACTGGACATACTAACTTTTCCAGGAGCTAGTTCTAAGAGGCAATTGGGCTAGTCAAGGTTGGGGTCATGTAGACCCAGATATCTTGCACAAGTTCGTATGAGGTCCCAAGGTGGAGTTTATTTGGCAGGAAGTTACTTCATTGTGTATTATAACAAGGGGACTTTGGATTAGGGAAGAAGATGACTGGCTCTGTTTGCATATAGCAACTGTTAATGCTTTACCTAAAACCAAGAAACTATGCACAGCCTACGTAATCCTAATCTCCAGACTACACATTGCCTCAACAGTGGAAAAAAACACAATTGCTTACCTCTCAATGGATGCTGGGGTTTTCCAAGGTGCTATCCAAAGTGGTTATCTGTGTGGAATACCTTCCAATCCCCTATTAGCAAACACCAAATCTCTAAAAGTGTTATGTCAGACTCTGGCAAAAACAGCTCTTTAGTTAGTATGGCCAATAAGTGGGAACACGTTTTAATACATCTGATTTGATGAATATGTGTTAACAATTCACAGGTTTTCAAAATCTGAAATTTGTTACTGATGAACTTACTTTTAATACATGTTTTGTTATTAGTTATTACTGGTCAGAAGTATGTTTGTTTTTCACCACCTTTTCGTTCCTTGCTTTGTGGAATATTGTTGTAATTACTGTTACTGTTTGTTCTTCTGTATTTACTCAACAATGATGAATTTAAAAAAAAGAAAAAAAAGATCCTTAAAGTTGGGAAAAAAAAAAAAAAGTTTTTTAGTTTAAAGTTGGAGTTGGGAGGGTGGCTTAATGGCTAAGGTGTTTGCCTTACAAACACAAGGTGCAGGGTTTGAGTCTAACAAGGGATAATTGGCTAGGTTTAAAATGGCTCACAAGGGCAGTTAGCTTAGTACTAAACTATGAACCTATGAACCTATAAAGGGTAAGCAGACTGACATAATGCCATTATTAACTGAATATGGGTAATCCATATTATTTGATCCTATATGCATAACTTTGCATTTCTTATACTACCTGATTTGTATTAGCCCATGTAAATAACTCATACACAGAGTCTTCTAACACCTTTTGATCATCTAGTGTCTCTCTCCACTCTCTCCACTCTCACAAATTCTAGAGAAATGCATTCACAAGCAGGTAATGCCTTACCTTCACCGGGAAAACCTTCTCACACCCACACAGCATGGTTTCCGTCCCAAGCATAGTACAACTACTGCACTCATATCATTCATCGACATAGTCTCCCTAGCTCGTGATAACAATAAACTTGTCCCATGCCTATTCCTTGAACTTTCTAAAGCCTTTGGCACTGTCTCTCACCCACTCCTTCTAGATAAACTCACTAACTTACATTTCTCTCCCCCTACTATCTTCTGGTTCTCCAGCTATATCTCTACCCACCAGCAATCAGTTAAATGGCTCTCTGCACTATCCTCCCCTCTCACTGTACAAATGGGAGTCCCCCAAGGGTCCATACTTGGACCACCACTCTTTAATATTTTCACCAACTTGCTCTACTCCTCTTGTCCCCAGTCATCTCTTCTGCAATATGCTGATGACTCAACTGTTATAACCATTGCTGACAACCCAATTGACCTCCACTCAACTACCCAGGCATCCTTCCACACCATTGAGACTTGGCTTAGTGTTAACAAACTAATACTTAATCCAAAAAAAACTAACCTCCTACTCTTCCTCCCTAAAAACATCACCACACTCAAAAGTACATTTACCATCTTATCCTGCAAAAACACTATCATCTAAGCTGAATCTAGTACTAAATTGCTAGGTGTTACAATAGTTGATCAGCTTAAATTTGATCTCCATATTACTAACTCGGTAAAAAGAACTAATCAGAAACTTGGACACCTTTTCTGTAGCAAGAAATACTTAACTAACACTGCCCGAATAACTCTCTCCCAGGCTTTATTACTCCCAACACTCCTGTACAGCTGCCACATATTCACAAACCTAAATTCTGCACTTATTTCCAAGCTTGAAACTACCTATAATAAGATTGTCAGATGTGCAGCTAACCAAACCTGCAAGTCACACCACTGCTTAGCACTACAGCATCTAGACTGGCTAGAATTCCCTCAGCTGCTCCAACTATACCAACTACAGATCATCCACTCTATCCTCTATCTACCCTCCTTCTGCCCCAGCCTCTCCACTATCATATCCAAATATTCTCCTACTAGGACACTACGCAGCTCAAATCAAGAGCTATTAGACATCTACAAACCCAAAACCAAAATAGGCTGCCTTCTCTATAACTATAAACCAGCTACATCTTGGAACCAACTCCCCTTTGAAATAAAATCCCTCCAGCATAGCAAAAGTTTCAAATTAGCCACAAGGAAATACCTAAAAACAAAGTAGTCCTGCCACTGTAGCCAACCACCCTGAAACCACCATCCTTTCACCTATTTAATCACCTCACTCTTAATGTATCTCTAACACTATTCCCCTGCCTCTTCTACCTCTTCCCTACCTCTATCTCCAACAACTATTAATTCTTACAGTCTCAAAACAACCTACCTGTCTAGTCTGTCTCCTATACTCTACCTCCCCTACATCTCCTACTAGCCATTCTTACTTTCCTTTCTTGTTTCCAAACTCCTATACAACTAGATCCTTCCCACTTTAAATAAGCATCTGCCTAACTATTAACTAATTTTGCTCTAAGCAGCTTAAATAATATTGTAACTACTCACATTTTCTTCTGCTAATTGTTTAAAACCTTGTTTGTAACAACTCACATACTTGTCTGCCAGTTGTTAATACTCTGTATAATTGAATTGCCTGAGGAGCTTTTTTCTCTCCAGGTCTCTGCTTGTAAGATCCTATAGCTGATTGTTACTACTATGTTGCTAAAATTTAATAAATTGTTTTCTAGTCCTGAGGAGCTTTTCTCCCCGGGTGTCTGCTGAAAATGAGCCAAAAGCTCAGCCAGATTAACCTGGTTAACAAATGTAAAATAAATAAAGTAAATAAATACATAAAATAAGTAAATAAAATAGTGTTGCTACCATACAGGCCACAATGGCATTACTGGTAAATTTCAAGACACAGCATTTATGTCTTACACTGCAATAAATGACATAAATAAAAAAAAAGGTTCTGAATGGAGAGAGTCTTGGTGAGTACCTTTATTATATTATGTCACAGCATGATGATAGAACAATGAGTCCCCACATTAAGGCGAAACAGGTGGAGTGGGAGACATCTAAAGCACCAAAGATATTTCAAGAGAAATACAGGTAACGGCATCCAGATCTGGAACATTTCAAAATACAAACAATAAGAGAACAGAGGGGGGAGTAGAAAAGAGGATTAATAATGAAGTTAAAAAATGGAAACTGAAGTTGTTGATTACCTGCAAAGTGAAGGATTTAGTGTAGAAAATGCAACTCAGGTTAAAGCACAACATGATGAAACAGAGCCCCCAAATTTGGGAGAAACACGTGGAACAACAAGCATATGATCACCTGCTACATGAAAATGCTCTGGAGTCTTCAGTAGGAAACCAGTACAAAAATTCAGTTGGACTTGCAGAGCAAGTGAAGGATCTGGGCGCAGTGACAACTCTGATGCAGTCAATTTTGTAGAGTGAAGACCCAATGAGTTCCCCACATGAAAGAGCGGAGAATGACCCAGGATGCAGATAAAGAGAATATGTCACAGGAAAGCAGCCTGGAGGCCTATATAGAATGCCTGCAGGAAACAGAAAACAAAGAATGCACCCTCAATTTACAAGTAACTGAGCTAACAGAATAATTGCTTGATTTAATTCAGATAGAAAAACATATTAAAACTGATGAAAGAAATAGCTTACAGAAAGTAAATAAGACCCAAATGTTAGAAGTCTAATAAAACAGATGAGCACAGTAATAAAGAATAATAACATAAATTCTTATGATATAACAGAAGTAAATAGGATATATTATTGTGCAGCTAAATTAATAACAGATAAGTTCTTACCAAAAAATGGAAAGCAATAAGGGAAAGGAAGGGAAGAAATAAAATGTCATTACAGAAGCACTGATTAGAGAAAAGTAATTTAAGACAAGAAGTATCACTGTTAGAAAAGTATAGAAGAGGGAACAGACCAATCAAAAATACTTAGAAAGATAGATGTGATAAAAGCAATGTGCAATATAAGAACAAACCTGGATATATCATACACTATTGCAAGTAATAAACTATAGATATCATCACAGGCAGAAAAACCTAGAAGATATGCAGATAATTATAAAGGAAAAGTACAAAATAAGAAATTCATTGATGACCCAAAAAGGTTTTACAAGAATTGGGAAATAAAGCCAAAGGAACAGAAACACCACTAAAACAAGTATAATTAGACACAGTTTAGAGAAACATTTATAAAGACCCTGTTGAATACAACAAAGATGCTGAATAGGTAGAGGATGTTAAAGAAGAAGTAAGACGTTCAAATGTACAGGATATGAAGTGGGATGAAATAATGGCCAGAGAAACTGATCAAACTTAAGAAAAGCTCCTAAATGGAAAACCCCAGGCCCAAACGCAGTACTTAACTTCAGGATAAAAGTATTAACATCTTTGCATGAACATTTAGGTTTGAGTAACAACTATTTATATGCACATCCTGAACACACACCAACCTGGATAACAACAGGAAAAATCATTCTCCTCCTTATGAATGAACCTGTAAGCCATCCTAAAAACTAATGATCAATAACTTTCCTTCTGATGATGTACACACTATATACTGGACTTGATCCTGAAAGAGATTATAGCCATTTAGAAGAAAGCCCAATTATGGCAACAGAACAAAGGGGTAACAAAAGAAAGTCATATGGAACAAAGGATCATTTGTTGCTAAATAACGACATAATGAGAAATGGAAAAAAATAAAGAATCTAGGTGTGGCATGGATAGATTGCAAAAAAGCATTTAAAAATATCTCACATTTGTGGATAAAGGAATGTTTACAGATGTATAAGATATATCCTACATTGATGAACTGCATTACAGTGACCATGAAAAAGTGTCAAACCATTTTGCAATTAAAGCATGACAAAGGGCAAATTATTATTCCAGAGATAAAAATTTAAAGGGTGATATTCTGGGGTGATTCTTTGTCATTGCTGTTGTTCTGTCTTGCCCTTAACCCATTACGATGTTTAATTACAGATTAGGTGTTGATTATAATTGGCATACCAGAAAAGAAACTTGCTTAAAGATTTCTCACTTACTTTTTGCTGATGACTTAAAATTGTATAGTTCATAGTGGGCTGCGGTGGTGCAGCAGTAAGCGTTGTCACCTCACAACAAGAGGTTCTCCTGTTCTATTCTCAGCTGGAGTGCCTGCATGACCTCCCCCCGGTTGAGTGAATTTAAAGACATGCAGGTAGGTGCATGCATGTGTGGGTGTTCCTTCATTGAAGGTTGGGTGCCAGGCTGGCAACTCAACACCGTATAAACTCACTGCCAGTCATTAGCGGACTGGAGTTCTGCTGTGGCAATCCCTAACCAGGAAAAGCCAAAAGACAGTTATCTGATGAGGAGTGGAAAGCACATCTGCAAGTAGTTAAAATTTTCTCAGATGATATTAAAGTGACATCTGGTCTTGGTAAATGAGCAAAAGTAATGTTTAAAGCAGGAAAGGTGCATTTACAAGAAAATATCAATCTAGGACAGGAATGTGACATAACTTGAGCAGAAAGGAGTGTATACATATTTGGAAATTGATGAAGGATCAGCAACAAAACCTGAACAAATGTAAATAAAACTCAGTAAGGAATACTACAGAAGACTAAAACTAATATTGAAAACAGCCCTGACATCTAGAAATAAAGTTCAAGTTATAAATCAATTTCTCTCCCTGTTTTAACTTACAGTTTTGGTGTGATGACTGCCCTCACAAGGAATGGATCAGTTGGACAGGAAAACAAGAAAAAGTTTCATGCTTAACAAATGATATATGGAAATCATCGTATATCAAGATTATATAGTCCTCACTATGAAGGAGGTCTGGTTTCAAATTGATTAGATGTATAGATCTGTGATTGAGGGACTCCATACATATCTGCTGATCTCACATTTCCAAACATAGTGGGTTTTTCCACATGAAGAGAGAAAATCTAAGAAGACCTTTCTGCTTAGCAGAAGCAATCAGGTGGCAAGTGGGAATAGTACTCAAGCCAGAAATAAAATCAGACAGCCAGCAATTGAATGTGCCAAAAAACAAAAGAAAAACTATAACGAGCATGCTCAAATGAGAAGAAAAGATATGTGGAAAAGCCATAAATATAGTGGCAGGTATAGAGATCATCTGGAACAATCTCATGTTGATCAGAACTTAATGCAGGAATGGTTAAGCAGAGGTGAGTTGAAACCGAAAGCTGAAAGGTTGATAATGGCAGCCCATAGTGAACTGCATACACACTGATTTTACAAATTCCACTGAACATGTGGGAGAAACAGACAAATGTGGGTTTTGTAAAAAAGAACTGGAAACAGATGCACACCATGTTGCTGGGTGTGATACACTCATGGCAGAGGCCCTGTACACTGGAAGGCACAATCATGTGGCAAGATTGTTGCATTGGGGATTGTTCAAACACTAAAATGTAGAAGTAGCTGAAAAGCATTGGAAACATGAACTGCAAAGCATTATAGAGAAAGATGAAGTATTCATCAGGCTGGATCACCCATTACTAGCAATTCAAAAAAATGTGAGAAAACCACATATAATAGTCTATGAAAAAAAGACAAAAGTAGCATTGATCACTGAAATTACTACACCTAGGGATTACAGTATATCAGGTACAGAGAGGCACAAACTAATAAAATATCAAAATTTGCAGGCAGAAACGAGATCAATGCGGAAGAAAGATATCCAGACAGTTACAATAGTAGGAGAATGAATGGGTCTAATAAAACCAGAGTTTACATTCGTATTTAGATATGCTGCTCTATAAAAATTGCAGAAGGAGACAAGTCTGGGCATACTGCAGATGCTGTGAAAAGTACTTTTGGCTAACATGAAAGACTGAAAAAACAGTGATTTCATGAACTTAAATTATACCCTGACTTAGAAATGGGGCCCATTCCCATTGGGTTTATATTGTTTTATCGTACGATGAAAAGAGAGAATGCTCTTTTATCGATCCGATAATGTCGAAAGGAGAAAATAGCAAAGTCATGGAACAGTGATTTTTTTTTTTCCCAGGGAAAAAAATTTGTGGGCGGTCTTCAGGACTTTACATTTCCTCCACTATGGTGCAATCTCGGTGTTGGTATATTTAAGTAGGGTGTGGGGGGCAAAGCACCCCACTTAATTTTGTGTTTAAACTTTTTTTTTTTTTTTTTTTTTTTGCGGAGCAGCAAATTTTTTCCCTGGGGAAAAAAATTTGCTGTTCCATGTGTTCACGTTTTTGTGGTTTCGACATTATTGGTTCGATGAAAGAACATTTGCTCTTGTCATTGTCCGATAATGTGACATAGACGCTTCCCATCATGGTATTAGAAACCCAAAACATTTGGAGAGATTAAACCACAACAAATGATATAAATAGCTAAAACAGGAGTGACCACAGTAACAGTCCCTGTGTGAAAACACTGGTCACATCAGTGAGATCAAAGATGACTGTAGATTTCCTATCCTCTAGCCAGTTATTAATGCACCATATAAAGTAATGATTTTGTTTCCTAATCATGAGTGCTTCACTAACCACCCTGTGTGGCACTCCGTCAAATTCCCTCACCAAACATAGAAATACATTGTCTACAGGGATTTTTCCATAAATGACAGTAATCACATCTGTAAAACAGAACACTATATTTGTGATACATCCCCTTCCCTGTATAAAACCACATTGAGTGACATCATCATAAGTGACATGCCAGCAGTTTCCATACATCTAACCAGTATCTCCTTATATCATTTCCCAAGTTGTTAGTAGAGCTTATAAGTCTGTAACTTGCATCTTCCTCCGACTCTTATGGATAGGTATGATTAAAGCATGTCTCAAATTTTAGGTGCAAAGTCCTTTTCTAATCACTGCTGAAATAATGATACAAACAGAAAACAAATAACATCCTTCACCTTTGTCAAGAAGAAAACATTTCTGTTGCCAGAGCCTGGTGTAGTATGATTATTAATTTTATGTAATTTCTGGACAACAACAATCAACAGCCATACCATGGTCAGGCACAGGAAGAGCGCATACTGAAAATCTTCCAGAAATAGATTTTCAAAATATCTCAAACACTTCTTTAGTATCTGTTTATAACATAATCTCCACCTTTACATTAATAGTGTTTGTTTTATTGCCCTTATACTCTCACACATGCCCGTAGAATGTTTTCACATTATCCTTACCATTTCTGACCATGCATGTTCTTGTTATCATTTTTCATACATCAGCACCATTCTAAATGTATTTTAGATTGCTAGTAATATAACAGTCGTTTCTCTGAGGGACAATCTTTCAGTCCCATTTAGCAACTCAGTAATTCTGGATATATATATAGATATATATATGGGACCTGGACACATGCACGAATTTAACTTTCACCGAAAGTCAAATTCGTGCTCACACATACCCGAAATTGCTGTTCATCAAAGCAGCAATTTCGGGTATGTGTTAGTGGTGTGCCGGTTGTACTGCTGTGCGAGTAAGGGAATATTCCTTTACTCCACTGTAGTGCAACCATGGAGTGAGAATATTTAAGTAGGGGTGCAGGGGCGAAGCCCTGCAAAACATTTAATTAGTGGTTTTGTTTTGTTTTTTTTTCACAGTTTAACGGAAACACTTTTTCGATTAAAGTGCTTTCATTAAACTGTGATCGGTATATATGGATTCGGACACTTGCTTTTTCGAACAAGTGTCCTAGATCCATATATATATATATATATATATATATATAAGTATTTTGTTGCACCAAAAACAGCCAGGGGTGCATTTTTGTTGATTATTTTCTCAATAACTTATCTAATAGAATAAAAAGTGTTCCAGTTGGTTTCTACCCTCAAATTCTCCTTTCCATCTTAATGATTCAGTTCAGCCATAACGTCCTTAAAGTTAGCATCATAAAAATGTTATAAAGTATGTTTTGTCTCAATTTTTAAATAGATTATATTTTTGTGAAAAGTGTTATGCCCATATGAGCAGATTTGCTGTGATTTGAATGACACAAAATTGAGTAGCTCAGTTACTAGGAATGCATTTCTGAAAGTTTGAATTTTTTATAATAAAATTACAATGAATATATGTCATGGCATTTATTTATAAACTGTTGTTCATAGTTTTGTATGTAAAGTACTTCCCAATGTATAGAATCACCATCATGACATGTGCTATTTCTTAAATATCATTATTAGTAGAGGGAGGAGATAGCATATTTCCATTGGCAGGAAATGTCATTTTTATGGAGAAGTATATGTGACATTTTTTTTTTATTTCAGACATGATTCTAACTTAATACAGACATTTGTGGAAGTGTTTTGCTCCCAGTCATGTGCATAACTCATACATCTATTTTAAACAGAAACTAAATATAATATTTGTTGACTGCAGCAATGAAGTACCAGTGCAAGCTTGTACTTGCTGTCTATATAAAGGTGGGCTTATCTTAATTAACTACTGGCATTCATTAAGAAATCTTTAGTTGAGCTGTTCTTGGACACATACCAAAATATCACATACTACCTTTAAAGAATTGGATATTGTTCAGTATTGAAGTTTGCAAGAGATTATTCGCCTTCATGGTAATGTGATTTGAAAAGGTTAAGGAAAATATATATACAAGGATAGATAGATAGATAGATAGATAGATAGATAGATAGATAGATAGATAGATGATAGATAGATAGATAGATAGATAGATAGATAGATGATAGATAGATAGACAGATAGACAGATAGATAGATAATTGCAGGTCACAAAAGTAAAAGCAAATAAATAAATTGGAGGTACAACAATAAAACAGCAAACAACAAGTCTTACTGTTATACCATTACAGCTTTTTTTGGGGATGAATGATTCCTACACACTGCAACATGGCAGTCTCTGCTCTCCACATCCTTGCACCTTACAAAAATTAATTCCAAGAATGTTGTACCTCATTAAAGGGGAAATGCCTTGATGTCCATTAATTTTGGGCTTAGTATATATTTCTTACCTCTAGTTCTGCTATTCTGAGGATTATAGTTATGGACCCTTAAAAATTTAGCATGATTTAACATGTACCCCAGACAGACTGATAATCAGAGACAATGATAGATTATCATATAAGAAATATTGGCTGACATGCTGGACTTTATACGAAAATGAGGGAAATAATGGACTACTTGGGGGCACTTCATTACCCTTGTAAGGCCAGTGATATCTAAATAACACCTACCCTGAGGGCAATAATTATGTTTAGAAAATGTTCTCGGTGTTTGTGCTTTCTTGATTTTTCTTGCATTTTTAAAGTTTTTATGAAAACACTTCTTTATTGTTATTATTAAAAACATTTGCAAAGTTTGCAATTCCTGTTTTGTGTTCTCCATTTACATCCTATATATTGCCAAGCCTCTGGATGATTCTCTATTTACATTACATATATTTAATATTCACTTGATAACAGCAGTTGGTTTGTCCCTATGAAATCATTGTTATCACTACAATAACTTGTAAGTCTGTAACTGAGAGCATCGGGGATGAGTGGTCTTCAGCCTTTCCATTATCTTACATGATAAAAGCAATGAAATAAAGAAGGTCGGGTGTAATAACAAAGATTATATGATGATATAAAGAAGCCTAAAAAGTGTTAGCTGACAAACCAAGATTCATTAACCAGCTTGTTTTGCAAATTAAAGGATATTTTGGAAATAATGTTTAAGTAGCTATGATTTGTTGAAAATAGGGCACATTTAACTTTGGTTTCTTGAGAACAGTGCTTGTGTTATAGATTTGGGGGTCATTACTGGACCATAGTTACAAGAAGACATAATCATTGTTTGCCTTCAGGAATAGGTTATTTGGCAAGCTGGAATTTTTGTGATGCACTTTATGTGGGAAATATACTGTAAACTAAATCAGAGAGTATATGAGCATTGCTTTTATATAAAAAGTAAAATATAGACAATGCACTGCATAGATACTGCTCTTTGCAAGAATTACAAAAAGTTTACCGTTTTGTTTTAGATGGCATGCATGTTGATCCAAGGGGCAGTGATTTTAAAACTAAGTTAGAAAGAAAAGGAATTGGAGTGGCATCTCTTAATGAATATAGGAGTGAATCTGTAGTTAAACGGCATTGTTTTAATTAAGTGTATGTTGATATAGAATTCTTATAAAAGAAAAAAAATATCTTAAAAATCTGTTTTGTAAGCAATAATGCCCTAAATGGTGAGTTTCAATGGGAAATAACACCTGCAACATTGTGCCTCTATACTCCTATAAGGAAGTTATTTCCCCAGTAACACACACCCTGGACAGTATTACTGCACTCTGGAAATGGGATATCTGTTAAGTTGTTTTATATTTTTAAAAATAGGTTCTCTGTCTAATGTTTCAGATGTTTCAGTATTGCTGTAGCATACGTCATTGTTGCTGGAGGAAGTATTTTACATCCAAAATATAGACTATGTAAGAATTCAGTGTTTATACACACAAACACACGCAGACACACACACACACACAGACACACACACACACACACACACACACACACACACACACACACACACACACACACACACACACATAGAAACAGACCCACACCCACAGACACATTCCCAGCAACTAAAGCCAGCCAGTTTGTTTAGTGAATTGACCTCAAATGGTTCATTATGAGCAAATGAATGAAAAAAAAATGAAATGCAAGGCATTGCATTCCCTTTACTGTACTTGTTTTTCACTTATGTGGCTGCTCTCTCTTTGTTAATTTCTCCAAATCATTTGGGTTTCTAATATCATGATGGGAATGGACTCCATTCCTAAGTCAAAGTATTATTAAAGTTCATGAAATTAGTATTGTTTCAATCTCTGATGACAGCCAGAAGTGCCCTTCGCAGCACCTGCAGTATGCCCATTAATGACTCCTGCAATTTGTACAGAGTTACATGTATTGGTAATATATCTAAATACGATTGTAGATTCTTTTTTTATAAGACCCATTGCTCCAACTACTGTTGGAACTGTCTGGGCATCTTTCTTCCAAATTGCTCTCATTTCTGCCTGCAGATCCTAGTATTTTATGACTCTGTGTCTCTCTGTACGCAAGACACTGTAGTCACTGGGTGTAGCAATTTCAATGATCAATGCTACTGTCGTCTTCTTTTCATGGACCACTCTATCTAGTTTTCTTGCATCTATCTTTTGAACGGTTGGTAATAGGTGATCTGGAGTGCTCTCTCCCTCATGAAATGACTGATTTTTCTGGTAAATCAGTGAGAGTTAAAGTCCATCAATAATGCCGTGCATTATAACTTTTATACTTCTTATTGTTCAGCGAATCCATGCTGATGGACTTTCTCTTGTGGTTAGTAGTCTGTCTCACTCGATCATTTGTGCTCTGTTTCTCTCTCTCTTTTGCTCTCTCTTTCAGTCCCTCTCATGCACACACACATGCAGCCACAGTCTTTTTTTTCCTTTTATTTAACTTTTTTATTTTATGCTGGCTACACAGCAAAGCATTGTTTAGTGAGCAAAGAAAGTGGTGGCTGTTTTTTGTTTTCACTGTCCAGACATCCAAGCTGCTTAATATGCTGCCATGTAGTGGCAGACTTGTTTTTCAGGAGGCAGGCATTATTTCTGCATTAACATCCTGCTCAGCAACATTCAATCTGTCAGTTTTTTGATGGGTTTTATGTTCTGATTGGATAGATCTTAGTCATATGACCTTTGAAATGTGGTATGTAATGTGTGCTTTCTTTACAATGTGTTTTATTACTCTGAGGAATTCAGTGAAAGTATAATGTAAAGATGTTATTGTATCTTGTGTCTTTCATGTCTGTTAATTTATAATTTTTTATGTAGATTATTTGTTAATTTTTACCAGTTGAGTGGCTTCATATTTTTTATACCATATATATGGCAATAAAGTTTCACTTTCTGAAAATGTATAGTTCTCTAAAACACTCAACAAGTTTCATGAATTCTTAAAGTATGAATTAATTTTTATACACTTTTTGTTTCGTAGGCACCCCAAAAGATCACCTACTTTAGAGCATTCTATCTAGAAATAATTATATAACTCATAACCGAGCTGGGTGAAATAGGTCCAATAAATCTCTTGCTAATCTTCTCAAAAGCTTTCTTAATAATTAGTAAATATTTAAGCCTATAATTACTGTCATCAGTTAGAAGTCTTTTCACATTATTAACGTAAGCTTATGAACACCATATGGTTAAGTTCTTTGCTTCACAAATAAAAGGCAAAGGGATTGGTTCTGACCTCTAGTTGTAGGCTAAGCTTATAAAAGTCTGCAGACTGATCATCTGCTATTAACTGTAAACATTTCCTTCTAAAATATATTCTAAATTCAGTTTTTTAACCAAAATTTTCTGTTCGATTACAATGTCTGTTAGGTTTGATTTACACTCTGGAACGAAAGTTAGGCCTTTTGTAATATGCTCAAATGTTCATTACTAAACATCTTGTGTCTTGCATCACCCTAAGATGACTCATATGTGATCATCAGACATCACTTTGGAAAATCAAAACACCTCCATATTATGGAATCTGGGGGCTCCCAGATATCCCTGGGTATACTCTTTCTTTTCAATTAGCCCATCTCATCAACACTTTCTCTAATGAGCATGTCTCAGCAAGGCCAATAGAGTTTTGGGATGAAGTATATGCATTGAAACCATGGATTCTTAATGGGGAAATGAGGTTATGAGATTAAGGAACAAAGGTTAGAGATCAGACCTGACCACTATTTTGTGGTACAATTCCATACTGATTAAGTCAGTGTCTTCTAATGTGCAAAATCACTGGAAGTCAGTGGGACTTGAATAGCTATATAGCCCAAGAAGTGAATGCTTTAATTCGTTTAGCCCCTTTCATGACACTTTGCAGTTAGCAAGAAAGACTGCCCCATATATGAACAGGTAAAAGCAAGGGGTGTGTCTTCAAAGGAAGGAATTAAAAGGGAGTGGGTGCTAATGAGTATGGTGAAAACTTCCTGGTAATTCCCCTTGAGTCAAATTGAAGTAATACCTCTCCAGTTATCTTGACAAGTTCTATTTGTTGTTAAATATACAAAAAATGATGTTTGCATCCCTAATGATTGAAGTGCACTGTTCAAGTATTATGGAAAGCTATAAAATTTGTTTGTGTTTTTGTTGTTTTGTTGATAAGTGGAATCTATGACACGGAAATGAAAATTAGTGATCTGTGAGGATGTCCTGGCCAAATGTGTTGCTTGTCATACATAGCTGAGGTTATTTGCTGTTGTTTTAATGACTTATGACATTTGTTTTAAAATTTAATAAAGGTAAAAAAAGATGTTAATTTCAAAACATGTAATGCTTATAATAGACTGAGTGAACTATTCCTGCACCCAATGATTCTTTGATTTCATCATTCTAACTCACTAGACCAGCTCATCTCACCCCCCCCCCCCCACAAGGGGAGATATAATTCTGGTCTTGGTTCTCTCCAATATGGGTGACCGTTGCACCACTCCCATAGTATGTACTTCCCTTGTGAGATCAGATTATCTATCTGTCTCATTCGAAGTTTCTATCAAACCCAACCCCTCCCCAGCTGTAACCAGGCTAAAAAACTTCTCAAAAGCTGACTACACCCATCTAATGGAGGGTATCAGTAGCTTCACACTACCACCCCCTCATAGGATGCAGACAAGTATGCTGAACAGTATGCCAGTGCAGTAATACAAGCACCTGCACAATTGCATGGCCTCAGCCATACCCAACAGAACTAAAACCTGCTCCTCAAGGAAACTTGTCTGGTGTACATCCTCTATCAACAGGCATTACAACAAAAGGAAGAAACTGTTGTCTAATGGTAAAAAGGAACAAATTCTAATTTGGAAAAAACTCCCTCTTCAGCCTCAACAAGCAAATTAGATCACTAGTGAAATCCTCCAAGGACAATTATGAGTTGAAACTAGCCTCTGAAACAAAGGAAAACCACAAGTCCTTCTTCAGTTACATCAGGAACCTCCGTGGCAAAGCCCAGGTTTGTTCTGAATTAGTACTTAATGGTACCACTTGCACTGATCCTGTTCACTTAGCCAACCTGCTAACTCATAAGTTCAGTGCAAACTTCACCCCCTCCATCCCCGCCAAAGGCCCATTCGGCATCCTCGATACTTGTCCCACACCTCACATCTCTATAGATCAAGTGTTAAAGGCCCTATCCAAGGCAGAGAACACAGCTTCCATGGGACCTGATAGTATCCCAGGCTATGTTCTGCACCATCTTCAGCAAGAACTAGCTTCTCCATTGAGCAGCCTATTCAACCACAGCCTAATTACAGGCTTCATTCCAGCAGAGTGAAGAACTGCCATTGTCATCCCCTTGCACAAAGGTGGTGCCACCACTGACCCAGGAAACTATCACCCCATTAGCTTGACAAGTCTGATCTGTAAAGCCATGGAGCATATTATTATGGATATCATAAACAAGGGCAGAGGCAATCACCCAGCACTTGACCCCACCCAATTCAAATTCGTCAAGGGCAGATCTTGGCTATTGAGCCTGGTTGACTTCTTTGAGATTGTCACCAAGGCCCTGGATGAGGGAAAGTCAGTACATACAGTTTACCTTGACTTTGCCAAGGCCTTTGACACAGTCCCCCACTAAGGCATCATTGAAAAGCTTTGTCAACTTGGCATAAATCCCGACCTTGTCAGGTGGGTGGCCAACTGGCTCACTGATAGGAACCACAAGGTGAAAATAGGTGCCACCACCTCCAACAACAGACCTGTCACTAGTGGTGTTCCCTAGGGATCTGTTCTGGGACCCCTACAGTTTGGCATCTACTTCTCAGAGGTCCAGGCAAAGACAAAGGGCCTGTGGCTGACCAAGTTTGCGGATGACTGTAAGTTGGGTGCTGTCATTGACTCCCCAAAGGATGTTAACATACTGCAAGAGGGTCTCACAGCTACAAATAACTGGTGCCAAAGTCATGGCCTTAAGTTAAATGCAAAAAAATGTATTATCATACCATTCAGCAAAAACACAGCCCCTTCTGATTACCACATCAATTGCAACCCCTAAGCACACAACCTGTGGTGAGAGACCTGGGTACTTAGGTTGACAACAATCTCACATTCGCCTAGTTTGGTATGTATCTATCCAAACATCTGCACCAACTGGAAAGGCCACAGAAATACCTCACAAAGAGAATCCATGGCCTCCAACATCTGTCCCATGTGGGCAGGCTCAAATCACTAACACTCTACTCGGTATCATACAGATTGCTCAGAGATGATCTGTGCCTTGCCTACAAGGCAATATCGAACCCTTTCCTAGTAGAGATGCTCCAAATCCGTAAGTCTAACTCCTTGTGCATTACCTGCTCAGTAGGCCTAAATCTAATATGTAACCTCAACCAAACCTGCTGGAGAGACAGGTTGTCTCCCAGAGGTTGCACTATCTCTGGAATAGTGTTCCCATACATGTCAAATGGAGTACCTCACTGACCCTCTTCAAGTGCAACCTTGATGAGTGGATGGGAAACCACAAATTTGTCCCAGGGGTTCCACCTTTGTCCCTCATTGACAATGGCAACAAGTGCTGACTGAGGGTTCTTTTTTGGGGGATAAAGTCTTGGCTATGCTTGCAAGGGCCCCCAGGGCCACTAGCCTGGTAACCTCCTATGATTCTATGATCTATGAAATTTTTACAATGTGGTCCTGACCATGACATCAGCTTCTCTAGCTGCCTCTTTGTAAAGTGTAAAGACTCACATGTTTGTTCCATATGGATTTTTGAGATATAATCCAATTTTGTACCTCTTTTGTAGTAATTATATTTGTTCCTGATGTGGGTTGTCTTGTTCTGTTGGGTATTTTTTCTGATCCTCTTGGTCTTGTGGTTTCTGAATCTGAACAAAAAAATTGTTGTCCACATTATTTGTTTCCTTCATCTAATTGGAACTTGATGACATATGACTACGTTTAGTAGGAAGTGGATAAACCTGACCATTTCAGTATCATCCCTTTTAAACTTATTATTTTTTTAAATGATGATATTGCAAATGTGCTTCTCAACCCTGTTATGTGTCCATATAAATAAGATTTATTTATTCTTAATGCAGTCAGTATATATTAGTCTATTCAAATTGTTGAACTCTGAATCTAGATTTTTAGTATTGTTAGCATTGAACTTTTGTACATTTTTTATTAGCTCCTTACCAGTATTGTTAAATAAAGATAATAGCTCCTTATAAACTGAATCTTGAGAAGTAATACCAGTGGAAAATTTAAAAACATGCAGCCCCATAGGTACCTTTTAACTGTAATCCACAAGTCAAAATAGAGATTATTGTTATCCAAAAATGTTTACTTCCTTGATTTTTTTGTATGTATTTTTTAAACAGTTGTTTAATGCCTTCTTTTTAATCAGGATATTTTATAATAGTGAGGTGACATTTGAAAACATTGTTGCTGGATCACTGAACAGGTTCTTAATTTAATTTGTATGAAGTGGTAGAGTATTTTCAGTGTCTTCCATTGGAGTTTTGGCAATAAACATTCAATTACCATCAGTCCCTGTATTATGCCATGCGTTACCCTTTTCTTCTCAGCTCTTCAGTAAAGTATATGTGGACTGTTTGGACATACTTTGGAAACACAGATCTTAAAACCAAGCCTGATATCTATAAACATTAGGGTGACTACAAAATGTTTCAAATAAAAGTACAAATTCAATAAAGCTTACACGGTTATTTTTTCCTTGTGCTTGTCGCGAAGCAATGCAAAGACAGATGCGGCGAGTTTCAGATTCAGTAAACTCCATGTAGCAGCATGCAGTCCCCCCTCACTGAATACTGGAAACTTTCATGGATTGCAAAGTTAAGCATAAGTAGCTGACATTTATGCTAATGAATTGAAACAACAAGGTGGAGTGATCCAATAACCTTAAACACAACCATGTAGACTCCGTGTTCGTGTTGGTAGTGTCTGCAGAAATTCTCCACATACAGGAGTCTACACAGAAGTAAGGGCATGTAAAAGTCTAGAAATATAGACAGAATGCCCATGAAAAAGTAGCACAGATATAATGGGTGATGTATATACTGTAGATGTCCAAAAACATCAGAGAAGTGTGTCAACTTGGTATAAATTTAAAATATGTTTTGACCTCATGTTTGCACAGTGAGCTGCTTGCTGCAAAAGGTTTTAAATATGAATACCAGAAACATCATTTAAAATAGGTAAAGTAATACCCTGCCTTGTGTCTTTAAAATCTTGCTGCAGGGCTGTTGCCCAACTTACACGGCTACTAACCATGTAGATTCCAGGCTGTCAGCATGGTTATTGTGCAAATGAGTGCAAACATCAGTGGATTTGTTGAATTACAAAAAGCAGGAACCATGTAGGAATATTGTTGAATTACAAAAAGCAGGAACCATGTAGGAATATTCAATTTGTGTAAGCTCCTACACAGTATTTATATTTCCAATGGATGTCAATGACATCAGGGTGTGTGTGTCAGATCACTTTGTTTGTTTTTTTTGGGGGGGTGTATTGTGCATTTTTGCACAGTGCATCACTTGCCACAAACAGTTTTGATGATGCATACATTGTTTGCATGACCAGACCACACACATATCAGACATGAGCTAGACATCCAAAAATAAAAACCAGATGCATTCAATTAATATTGCTGAACACTGATGGGTATTGCAAAAAACCCGGTAAGCGGGTCTGTGCTCACCTAATTGCTCCAGTTATGGGGCTTTGTACAACTGCTCATTTAGCAGCAGGTGTTAGGTATTGGACTGCAGTGCTGATGATCCTGAGTTTAAGTACAGGGTACTGCAACTTTCTTCATACTGTGCTGATATTGCAGCTTATAGAAATGAAGTGTAACTTACAGTAATTAGTGTATTCTATATGTACCATGACAACAGGGATGAAAACTTAAAAGTTTTACATGGCTTACCTTAATTATGCATAGCTGCACTCTGCTGTACGATGATGTGTAGAGCACACTACTGTGCACTGAAGTAGGACCTTTAAATCTTAATTATATACTAAGCAGGTGAATTCCATCTTAATTAGCCAATCCCACATGGTGGACCTAGTCAAGAAATGTATAAAGTATGCATACAGCCTAAATTCTGATTTTCCTTGGATATTTCAAGACCATTGGAGTTAAGACTTTGGAAATTTTAACTGAGATAATGCTAGGGGCTGCTACAGCTATTCTACATCTGCATGTACTAGAGGCTGAAGTCAAGGCTGCTGGTGCTGCTGACAGTAGGCATAGGCTGAGAAGAAGAAGAGTGTTCAGATCCAGGGTAACCTTCCAGGAGCTGCATGAGTTGGAGATTGTAGAGTGTTACAGGGTGGACAGGAACATATTACAAGAACTCTGTGAGCTCTGCCACCCTTTACTCAGAGCCAGAGCCAACTAAGGGGAACCCATCCCAGTGGAAATTAAGGTATGTATAGCCCTTAGGATATTAGCTGTAGGATCTTTTCAAAGACCAATTGAGGTCATGATAGGGGTGCTATACTCCTACATGCCAGTGAGCACATATCATTTCCCCTTTCCCCTGAGGAGAGAGCCAGCAATATGCAATGGTTATACTATGTAGCACACTACCCTGAAGTACTGGGTGCCATAGATTGCACTCATGTACACATCAAGGCAACACCTGGTGAGCAGAATAGAATCTACATTAACCACAAGGGATACCACTTCTTCAACTGCCAAGTCATGTGCAATGCCTAAGAGATTATCCTGAATGTGTGTGCTGACAACCCTGGCAGTTATCACAACTCCCATATCTGGCACACATCACAGCTTTACCAGATGTTTGCTAGAGGGGACATCCCACAGGGCCATTTACTTGGGGATGCTGGCTATGCCCTGGAACTGTGGATGATGACACCCATCAGAAATGCACACACACCCATGGAAGAATGCCATAATGAGGTTCACGCACAAACTAGGAACATCGCAGAGTGTATATTTGGGCTTCTGAAGTCACGGTTCTGGTGTCTAGATATATCTGGTGGAGCATTGCAGTATAATCCACACACATGTACACGAATATTTACAGTATGTGCAATGCTCCACAATCTGATCCTATGAAAACAGCTGCAGCGGGATCAGCAAAGTGAAAGGATACACAGCCTCTCACCAGTGCCTAGGTCATTACATTGACAGTCACAGGAAGTCTCGGAGAAAGAACCCACAGCTACTGTTCTTGTACACAGACTTAGGTGTGCTCACTATGCACCTGACCAATTGCTTCCTGATCCACTGGTTTCCCCTTAATTTGGATATCCAT
This sequence comes from Protopterus annectens, assembly GCF_019279795.1. NCBI lineage: Eukaryota > Metazoa > Chordata > Ceratodontiformes > Protopteridae > Protopterus > Protopterus annectens. The sequence goes on from NC_056735.1 coordinate 804,042,360, forward strand.
TGATCTATCCTGTTGTGGTGCTTTCTGTATTTGATTTTCTACACTAAATCCTTGCTTTGGCTAAGAGATAATGCATAGAAAATTCACTGACCACTTAGGAACCAAAGGACTAATACCTTTTGCCTGCTCACATATATATATTAAAAATGATGCCAGGCAACTCACACGACCTGTACCTATCCATGTGTTGGCTGTGTATTGCTTGCATCAGACCAAGTCAGCCCTGAACTACAGTTGTGTCAACCCCTGCATTTGTAAGGTAGGTCCTTAACCTACACTGTAGTCTTGTAGAGTATTATGATATATCCTTTGTATCTATGAACTTGATGCAGTATACACGTAAATAGTGGTGTACTTGTACAGAAATTAAAGTAATGTGACTACTGGCACTATTGATATATCCTTTGTATCTATGAACTTGGTACAGTATACAAGTAAATAGTGGTGTATTTCTACCAAACTTAAAGTAACATTTGACTACTGACACTATTTTAATAGCATGTGTCCATTCGTAATTAGTAGGCCTTATGCATGAAACCTCCACACAGTTCTACTGCAGCAGATTACTGGTACATCATTCAAGACAGAAGTTAGAAAGTGAGGCTAAACACTGCAATGGCTGATTTCATACTTGTCTGCATCCTAAGTGTTGATGTGGTTTGTTCCCCCTCCATCCAAAACAGGGGTGCTGCCTTGTAACTGCCATAACAGTAACTCATCTATGCTACTCGCAAACCCAGTATATGGGTGTTTGCCACAGTTATTATCCTCCACATTTCCAGGAGAACACTATAGATTTGATCATACACTGTATTTGTTAGCTAACTAATGTATAGCAGTGTACATTGATATGCAAGTGGCTATGTCATGAATGAGCCCTCTTCTGGCAAGCTGCTTCTGTGGCCAAAAGAACTAAGGCAGCCATCCTGCCTGATAAAGCTGTAATGCTGTTAAGGGTTCAAATCCTGATAGAAGTAGAGGTGTTTGATGTGTACTAGCAACAGGCTGTGTTTCAGAGACTGTGACTCTGTATCCCATAATGTTAGCAACTTTGTCTTGTCTTAATTCCACATTTGCATGATGAGCAGCAGGCTTAAACTTTTTTGATAAGGCTTAACCGGTTTGCAGGGAGCATAGCAGTGCAGAAACAGTGAAAGTAGAATAGGATTTATGTCTGAGTGACAACCACAGACTCCAGCTACATTCAGTTATTGCCATTACAATTGGGAAATCCCAGCCTGGAGTAGAGATAGGAGTGAGCTGTATTAATAGGTATATATTACATAACAGTAAGACTCAGATGTGAGCAAAGTGTCTTGTGTTTGCCCACTGCTTACCTACGAGCAAAAAGTAAAAAAATAGGCAAAAGCAAAGCCGATGCTTCTTGCGCTATCTCTCTCTCTTTCTCTGTGCATTTATATATCTATCTATATATATATATATATATGTGTGTGTGTGTGTGTGTGTGTGTGTGTGTGTGTGTCCATATTGCCCTATATATCTCTCAAGCTCTTACATCAGGAAATCAGAACAATGCCATCAATAATGGGAGGACAAAGGCCCAAAAATAGGGACAATGAATTTAGTGAATAAAGTTATGATAGAGGTTGTGAATAAGTGCAAAAGGTTACACTTTCTCCCTATTTTAAAACAGGCAAACTGCAGTCCTCGAGCAGAAAGCAGGCAGGCAGAAAGCAAAAGCAAAACCAAATCTCCTTTACTTTAAATAATTTTATTTACAATAAGAAAGCGTTTTCGCGTGACCCATGACCAAATATTGGTTTCCTGAAACACTTCAATTAGTTAATAAATAAATTACGTTTAGTCATGGCATAACAGTCACCTCAAGTAACTCTTTGATATATACAAATTTTCATTCAGACCAGGTGGTCTGAATGCATCAAGTTTAACTGCCATGCTAATTCAACATTTTCAAGAATAATTGAAAATGGACCTCCCGAATCGTTGATGTTACTGCTTAGCTAAAGCATTTTCTAAAAGTGTTTTTTATTGCATAAATTCTAGACAAAAAAAACGTTTTCCCAAAAAGAAAAAAAATAACCGCCGCGCTAAACGCCCACAAAGCCCATGGCTATTCCGCATTCATTCATTCCCCTTTTCTGCCCGTGCTGTCTAAAAACATTCCCACTGGGAACAGTATCCAAACTTTGAGATGTTTTTTGTTTATTGTTAATCAGAGATTAATTTATCCTCCTATTCTTCTCTTCTCACACCTTGAGACAATTGAGTCACCAAGTTGTTGACCACCATATCAGATATATCCTTAATTATCTGGGAATAGAAGTTCAGTTCATTAGAGCCAGTGTACTGGCTTGTACTATGATATAGTAGTGAGGATATGCCTTATCTACCTGTACTCTGTCTATCCCTGACTAATTTTTTTATTTTTATTTTTTTTTAACTTTAACTTGGCTGTCAATATGTCTAAAAAAGAAAATCATAGTTCGTATTTGAATTAAAAAAGTAGATCTATTTTAGGTGGACCTCGGTCCATTTCTAGAGTTGTTGTCACATCGGATTTTATACAGCAAGACAATACATGTTTTGATGTTAATGATGGGAAGAGGGATAGTAATGGGCATTTTCAGTGCACTTTCATTACGACCTTCAATAAAAAGTCGCCAGATTGCTGATATTTTATTTAAGAATTAGACAATTTTAATTAACAATAAGGAAATTAGAGACCATGTAGGTGAAAAGCCCAATATACTGTATCATAAAGGGAGTAATTTGAAAGGTATTTTAGAATCTAATGTCAGGGCCAACACCAGGGTGTTATGAAGAAATGTGGAGCTTATGCATATTGCTCTGATATGCTGGAAGGGGTTTATGTGAGGATCAATAATGTAGAGATTAGGTTAAATGGTAGATTTTCATGTTACATGGACAGAGTGGTGTATTGTGCACTGTGTTCAGATTGCCCTTGTTTTTATATGCGTAGGATCGAAAGGAAATTTAGGAACAGGGTGTATGAATGTCTTAGAGATATTAGAATAAAAAAAGAAACAAATGCTTTGGCAAAGCTTTGTTCAGAAATACCCGACCATTCTTTCAAGTTCATTATTCTTGATGTTCTTGAATTGAATGAAATGGGTGGCCCATGGACACTTTTCTTAGAAAGACAGGAGCTTTTATGGCAGATGCGTCTAAATGCAACACAATGGCCTGGTTTAAATGAATTCATTTCTATTTCTTGTCTACTGAAGTTGAAGGCACTAGAGAGATAGTGTATGTATATATTTATTAAGATCCCCCTTCTGTATATAAAAATATACACACATATATAATTACTTTTATTTTAATTGTGTCCAAATCTCAGCCTAGCTGGCAAGCTAACCTCCAGTACCCTCTCTATCCAACCAGTGCTTCATGTCCCTGCCCAGGTAGCTGACACACCACACACACACACACACACTTTGAGAAGAGGTTATACAACCACACAGAAAAAGGCTGGCACAGGTTCTTCAGCTGTGCCCCATTACCCAGGCTATACAGTAGTAATTACTGCCACCACCACTAATAAACATCAGCTACTCAAAGGCACTTAAAAGGGTGTCCAATTATTACTGTGCAATATTAATATCCAATGGTAGTATGACTAACAGTCAAGGTTTACTTTAGAGTGGCCTATTATAATAACCTCTATAAATATACAATGCACTCTAGAGCTTATCTCTACACAAATCAGCCACAGGTAGAAGGTTTTAAAAATATTTAATAATAAATAATTAAAACACAAGACAAAATTACTACACCACAGAGATATCTAAGAGTTCAGAGATCACACAGAAACGTAAAATAATACAGTAGGACAGGTCTGATTTCAAAGAAAAATACCTAATTAATCTTTACTAGCTTTAACTATTCCTACAAGAAATCACAGTGCTAAGACGTACATGTGAGCACAAGGCAGAGTGCTGATAAGTTAGATGTCCAAAGTCAAAATGCTTTCAGTCTTTTGTGAGAAATAGTATTTAAACATTACTAATAAACATGTCTCTAAGGCCCTCCCAAAATTACATAATTTTTGACACTTAGGTTTTCCCAGTATTCATATTGCATCATCTTAACACCTGGTCTGAGTTTTCAGGCCACAAACTGCATTATTTAGCAATCTAACACCTCCTCAGAAACTTACAACAATACAAGACATTTCACATGTATATGCTATCAGAAACCAGAGCAATAAAGCACCTTCCACATCTAAATTCTAGTCATAAACTTTAGCCTTAAAACAATGGGCATGAAATCTTCATCCAGCTGCCCTGGAGCTGAATTCTAACATGAAAGGGTACAACATGATTCACTGGGCCAGTAGAGTGTAATGTTGTCACATATTTTGCAGTTCCACATTTCACAGTATTCTTTACACCCAAGAAACATGGCTGTATTTTACATTTATTTACAAATGCCAGAATTATATATCAAATATTTGACTAGGCTGGCAGCCTTCGCCCATCTCTCCCCAATCGTCACACCATGCAAAACCAGAAAAGCAGAACAAAAAACAGGTACAAAGGTACTAAAGGTCTGCAGTAGTAAGAAACAAGAAAGAACCAACAAAAAACTCCACAGATGTTCATATCCTTTGCATAATCCTTTGTATCAACATGTTAGCAAACATCAAGGACATTTTTTCAATTTTATGGCCCTACAAGTACTTAAAAATTAAACCAAGGGGTGGTGATCTTGCTTGCTATACTGAGTATTATTAAACACAATGGATTATAGAACTTGGGGCAGACAGAAGCACAGGTTTGAATGGAACTGTGCCTTTAAAACCTGTTTTAAAGGGGTGTAGACCAAGTGTTTAGGGTTCTGACTGTTGATTGGATAACAGATATTTAAATAAGGAGTTTGTATTACATGGAATGTGTCTGATGAAGGGTGTATCCTGAAAGCGCTCACCATCTTTGTATTAAAGTTTGTTGTTTTAGCCTCGTGGTCTGTGGAGTTTTTTTTGTTGGTAGAGTCAAGACTGTGACCAGAGAGATACACAAAGTCAAAGATGTACACACATCCTATCGTAACTTGGCCAAGGCCTTCAACACAATCCAACATTTGTTGTCAGTGGGAAACTAACCAAGGTGAATATCAAATCCTGTTTTCAGTTGGTTTGCAATCAACAACATTCAATCACAGTGTAAAACTTCACCTCAAGCAGCAGACATGTCACCTGTGTGGTAACAGAAGTGTCAGTGCTGTGTCCCCCATGTTTGACATATATGTCTCAGAAGTTCTGAACAAAACAGAGGGTCTTTGGCACTAATGAGTGCTGACAAAGCCATGGGTGTTACAAGAACTGCATGGAAATACATCAGCATACCCTGTGGTAAGAATAAATGTTCCTGCTTTTTATAAAATAACCATGAGCACACTATTCCCCACTTATGTATTAATAGACCTTGGAGCACATGTCAACTGCAACCTGGGTCTACTGTGGGGAGTTAGACATTCTACATCTTACATCTGATTAGCAGCAGCATTACATCAATAGCAATATATGTTATCAGCCCCCTATAACCATCCCTCATCAGTAGTATTAATGAATATAACCCTCCCTTTGATATGTATTGTAGCAGACACCTGCACCAACTTGACAGACCTCAGACAAGTCTGAGTATTGAAACATCAGAGGGTCTCCAGCACATGTCTTCTGTGGACTGTGTGCAGTATCATATATATAGATTTGAGGCAAATTATGCATGCCTTACAGGGCTATCTGTGAAAATGTTGCACATATGTAAGTAATGTGGGATTCAAGTTACCTGTTCCAGGGACCCCAATGTACACTATGGCATACATAGGACATTCTGGGGAGACAGATACATCTCTCAAAGGTTGTCTCTCCTTTGCAGTAGGCTTCAAATCCATGTCAAGCAGAGCACCTCCATAAGTCTGTTAAAGGACAGGCTGTATGACTTGCTGTGAAAACATTATCTGCCATGGATCACTGCTCCCACACTCCTGGACATGGGTGGTCCTTGCTAGCTAAAACTTGGTCATGCATTATTATATTGTGATATAACAGCTATCCTTGTAAACACCATCAGTTCAATACCCTAGTCACATCTTAGGAACCTCCGAACCTATAGTGATGTACATGCCAAAAGGAACATTGCACTGTATTACCATTCTGATGAAATTTGTCTTCAGTGCTGACATACAGTCCTGAGCTCTGAAACTGATGGGTTGCCTTTGGATGTGCACCCTTGTGTTTTTTATAAACAATCCTTAAAGAGAAAGTTAGATGCATTAATGAGACACATTTAATTGTCTGAATTCACAGCCCTTACAGAAGCATCCACTATAAAGTAGATAAATTATTATGGCAGTAATTGTCTAAATGGCTATGTACAATCTAAATGTCAGGTACAATTATCAGTTCAACAGCACAAATGGAGGTAATATTGTCATATTATCATAGGATCATAGGAAGTTACTAGGCTAACAGTCATATGATTCTTACAAGCCTAGCCAAAGTTCTACCATTTTTCACATGATCTGCACCTATTGTCCCTGTCCAAGAGGGACACATTTGGAATCCCTTGGATGGATTTAGTTACTCATCTAATCATCCAGATTACATTTGAAGAGGGACAGTGTGGTGCTCTGTTTGCCATGAAGTGGGAGTTTGTTCCAAAGGTGTGGTAACCTCTGAGAGACAAATATGTCTCTCCAGCAGGTTCTATTAATGTCACATACCAGATTAAGGTCTTTAGAGTAAGTAACCCATGTACCCTTTGACATACAGATATGCAGCATTTCCAATAAAGCAGGGTCAAAAATTGCCTTGTATGCAAAGTAGAGATTGCCTGTGTGTAGTCTGTATGAAACAGAATAAAATGACAGTGATTTTGGATGATCCATATAGGACAGATGCTGAAGACCTTGAATTTTCCTTGTGAGAAAACTTTGTGGTCTCTCCAATTGACTGCAGGTGCTTGGAAAGGTAAATACCAAAAGGGGTGTTGCATTTAATTATTGATCTGATGAGGAAAGAGTACAGGGAGTTTATAACTTTTTTTTCCTGGAGGCAATGCCCTTACTTATGAGATGGGCAATATAGAATGCCCTTCTTATCACTGTGGTGACATAGTGGTCAAAGATAAGGTTGCTATCAACCTGTGTGCCCAGGTCTCTCACCACCGAGTGTGTACTTAAGTTGTTACTATTGATGAGGTAGTTAACCGGAACATCACTCTTAGCAAAAAAGGATGATAATACGTTTTTTGCATTGAGTTTAAGGCCATGACTTTGACACCAATCATTTGTTTGTGTAAGACCCTCTTGTAGGATGTTGACATCATTTGAAGATTCTATAACTGCTCCCAGTTGGCAGCCATCAGCAAACTTTGTCAGCCACAGACCTTTAGTTTTTGCTTGTACTTTAAAGAAATAGATTCCAAACAGTAGAAGTCCCAGGACTGATCCATGTGGAACACCACTGGTTATAGGTCTGCTGTTGGAGGTGGAGTCCCCTATTTTGACTGTATGGGTTCTAACAGTGAGCCAGTTAGCGAAGCATCGAATGATATAACGGTTGATACATAGCTGGGGAAGTTTGTCAATGATGTCTGAGCAGGAGATAGTATCAAACTCCTTGGGTAAGACTAGGTAGGCTGCATGCACAGATTTCCCCTCATCCAGGAACATGGTAACTTTCTCAAAGAAGTCCATCGGGTTTAACAGGCATGATCTCCCTTTGACAATTTCAAACTGAGTGGGGTCGTGTGTTTGGAGCTTACCTATATCTTTGTTGATAAGGTCCATGATGATTTGCTCCATGGCCTTGCAGATAAGGTTAGTCAGGCTAATAGGTCTATAGTTCCCAGGGTCAGTGGAAGCACAGCCTTTGTGCAAGGGAATAATGGTGGCCATTTTCCATTCAGCTGGGATGAAGCCAGTGCTTAGACTATGACTGAAAAGAATCCCCAACGGTGTTGCTAATTCTTGTTGGAGCCCATGTAGGACACAGCCTGGGATGTTATCAGGTCCCATAGATGGTCTACAAAGGGCATTTATGACCTGCTCTTTAGAGATACAAGGTAGGGGACAGGTGTTAGGGATGTCATGGGGTATGTGTGGTGGGGCCAGGGGAATTAACGTTTCACAGAACTGTCAGCCAACAGGTTAGCTTTGTCCACAGGCTCAGTATAAGTGTTATCATTAACTACCAGTTCAGCACAAATCTGGGTCTTTCCTTTTAGGTTACACATGTAACTAAATAATGCATTATGGTAGTTGAAGAAGCTAATTTGGATTCATAATTTGCTTTGGAGGACTTTACAAGAAGTCTTATTTGTTTGGCTAAGCTAAGGATGGAGTGTTTCTAGTTTAGAGCTTGCTCCCTCTTACTCTTAGACAGCAATTTCTTCCTCTTATTGTAAAGCCTGTTAACGGTAGTCGTCCTCCAGGCAGGTTTGCTTTTCCTTGAGGAACTTGTTTTGGTTTTATCAGGTACGGCCAAGTCAATGCAGTTATACAGGTGTCTGTATAAAGCACTGGTGTAGAGGTTGGCATAGTTGCCTGTTCCATCTGAGGGGGTGCAGTATCTATATAAATATAGATAGTCACCCGGTGCATCAGACACATAGCTTTAGTATACCTGAATCCAAGAGATAGATGACAGGGATGTGGCACAGTTATCATCACTTGCACAGGGTATTGTGTGGGGGTGCAGGAGATCTAGGCTGACACAAAAGACTGGCAAGTGTGTGTGAGTGTGTGTGTGTGTGTGTGTGTGTGTGTGTGTGTGTGTGTGTGTGTGTGTGTGTGTGTGTGTGTGTGTGTGTGTGTGTGTGAGCAAACAAGAGAAGCAGGCAAGATGGACCATGTAAATGTTGTGTGTGTGTGTCTGTAGGTACTCTCAATGTGACATTGGTGTATGAGTGCCTGCATGAGCACAGCCAGGGTCAATGTTAGTCCTACATGTCTGTATGTCAGACAGCTGTAAGCCGTGCGTGATAGATCTAACAGTTCATTGTCTCCACCCCCAAACATGAGAACTGGCTCTGCCAGGAGTTGTACTGGCACCTCCACACCCAAGGTTAGATGCTGTGCTATTACCTGAAGGTAACCGATGTCTGATGGACATAATCCCTTCACAGGAACATTCAGGATTATGAACCCATGGCCTGCTATGTCTGAGTGTAGACAGCACACTCCCTGTTGGAGCAGTGGATGTACTGCCACTCTGGGAGCGTGATCAGGCATGGCCACATTGGCTGTCATCAGATGTAGTTGTTGACCTATGCCTATGAGGCTGACACTCCCCTACCAACCGATGTTTCATCACAAAAAATGTGTGCTTCATGATAGATACACTGCACTCACTCACTCACAGACACATCCTGTTCCAACATGTCATTCAATCAATCCAGGGAATCAACAACACTGTGGAGCCAGTCACGGATGTCAGATTGTGCTGCATCTAGAACCCTGAGCTTTTTCCAGGAGGTCCTTTCTGAATGTGTCTGTGCCTCAATGATGGCCTTAAACATACATTGCGTGACACATGAAGAGACACCTGCAACAGCATGGGTAGGGACAGCAGGCCTCCTCCGAGTACCCCTATCAATCCGTCTGTGTGGAACCTTACCAACAGTTTGGCTATGGCCAGTGTCAAAAGTCACTGAAACCCCAGTAGTAGACACACCTCCCTCTTCACTGTTTTTGCCCTCTAACTGTCCAATATCTATGGCCTCAGTAGACTGAGTATGCATAGACACACTGGCTGTGTCTGCTGATAATGAGGGGGTTGCGGGATGTCAGCCTCTGTTTCAGAATCAGCCTCTGCAACCCCCAGCTGTGCCTCACTTTGGTCACCATCATCATCGTCGTCAGAGTCTGATGAGACACTAACATCAGGTGGAGTAGGGGACACAGAACTACTTCCATGTTCACTTCTGATAAAAGGAAAGAAAACATGAATACATTAATACCTGCACTACTATGCTGCAATATATGTTAACCAATTTACACTGCTGTCACTATTACAGGCATTCATATCTCTCAACCTCTTAGGGCAAGGATTGTGGACAAAGCCATGAATACTGAGTGGACAAAGGTCCAAGAATACATATCACTGTGACGTTGCATTTACAAAACTAGAAAGGTGATAGAATAGCAGGTATTGCTTCACCATGACATTTATGAGTGATATGCATTTCTAATGTGACATCTATCATTATTTTATGTCTGCAGTCTTTAATGGCCTGTCAATAGTTTGCAGCACAATCACTATGATCTTTAATACAGGCCAGAAGTATGAGTCACATGTGGACATTCTGCAAATATCTGTACAGTTGACAAGTATGCAGACAGTACAGCAATTCATACGGCAGGCCTGAGATGACACTTTAGCAGATATGTTGTAATATTTCTACATTACTGACATAAATGCATTCTGCTTACTTATTGCATGAGTCCTAGATCTGTGGATTCCTGACAGCCCTGGAAAAAGTAAAAAAAGAGTTAATGGCAACAGCACCAGATTTAGCAGTATAACAGGAGGGAATATTTTTAATAATCTATATCTACAGTAACTGCAATGTTAACATGAATGTGTCTGACAACCTCTAAATGACCTGAAAACTGCAGCTATCTAAAATACCCCGACCAAAAAAGCAACCTAATACACATTAAAACTATATACACTATTACAGAATGGATGCAACAGTATTCTACTGATGATCTAAGAAAGCCTACCTGGAAGAACCTCCTGAGACACAGGAGTGGCATTCACATCCAGAACATACTGGCTGATGGACTGCTGCGAGATTTCCTGTGTGGAAATGTTTGCCAGGAATTCCTTGGTGGCTGTGAGGGGTTGTTCTGCTGCAGGCCCACCACCGGTGACCTGACAATCATGTGCCACTTCAGCAGCACATCTCCTTGCAGCATGAATCATGTCCATGGCTTTGTGTCACACCTGCTCATAGCTGTGATTTTGTCACCCAGATGCATTGATGTTTTAAACCAATTTGTCCCACAGTGCCACACGTTGTGCCAGGACCGCATGATGTTGCCTTAATGCTTCAATGATGAGGTCATTGTCTGCCTCAGAAAATGGGGGCCTATGCTGACTGGCATATTGTTTACTGAAAGACAAAATAATGCTCACACATATAAGGCTCACATAAGTAGAAATAAACTGTGTACAGATAAGGCAGTACAGGAAGGCTCTCAGTATTCACCACTTGATTACAATTTAAAGATTCAACAGTTGTCAATAAATAACATGAGGGACTACAAAACAAGGAGAGTATCATGATGAACATATATTTTTTTGTGCCATAACAGATACTCACTTATGCTTACACACTCAACACATCAGTCCACTCTAGTTTGTGCCATAGCAGGGACTCACCACCCCCCACCCAAAAAAAAAAAAAAAAAAACAATTTAACAGGCTGTGATTAAGTGGACTAACCAAACAACAGTGGAAATTCAAAAGTGCTGTCAAAGGACCTATCCATGAAATGTGTGCATAGTTATCACGCAGCATTAAACCTTTGGCCTACTCTACATCCCCTGTACCTCTCAAATGGCTGGTAAACAAGTCCATGTCATGTGTACAGTTCTAACAAATGTTTTCTTATTTACTTCACATCATTCTTAAGTACATTCCAACACATTCATTTTTTTGGTAACAAAATGGATACATACCTGATGGAATACAATACTCCTTTGTCAAAATACAACATTACAAATTAAATGTGTAATTGAGTATGAATTTTGATACAACTCTCATCCACATTGGTTTGCCATTTTATAATGGTGTACATTACTAACTGATTGTGTCTAATCTAGTCTGTGCTTCAGAGATGCTAACTGCAGCATGCACTGCTGAATTGCATGCTAATCAACGAATCCTATGGAGCTACTCAACAAGATATAAGGCATCAATGTAGACTCCATGCCCTTTCTTATAAGTGCAGTGAGGGAATAGTGGAGTACAGATACAACATAAGCATTGACAGACTGTTAGTAGCAGCTACAATTTACATACATTTGTGTGTGCTACAGGCTGAAGGCTATGTTGCTGCTGCCAATAGCCATAGACAGAGTGGGTGAAGACTTTGCAGGCTACCAACACAATAGAGGAACTGTTAATCCTCTGGCAGCCTTGAGTCACATACAGAGCCAAACTCAGGGAACCCATCCCAGTGGGATATAAGCTATGTGTTGAAGTTAGTATGGTAGCTACAGGTACCCTTAACAAACTACCAGTGGACATGCTTGGTGTGTCATAGGCATCAGCATCCAGTATCTTCTGAAACATTCCTGTATGCTATGCTACAACATGGCAGAGAGCACATATATTTTAACATAAGCTTTGAGGAGAGGATCACAAGTATGCTACAACTGTAACATATATCGCACTACCCTACAGTAATGTGTGCCATGCATCGCAGTCATGTACACAAGGGACAATACCTGGAGAACAGGGTAGGATCTACATTAACCATAAGGTCTACCACTCAAACAACTGCCAAGTCATGTGTAATGTAATGGGAATCATGTGGAGCGTGTGTGCTGGCAACCCTTGTAGTTACCATGACTTGCATATATGCTACATTCCCCAACTGCACCAGAGGTGTGCTATCGGGGATATCTTCAAGGTTCACATAGGTGTGGATGTATGCTATGCAATGGAGTCATGGCTGATGAAACCCATCGGAGATGCACACACACACACACACACACACACACACACACACACATATACACATGCACGCACGCACTCACAGTACACACACACACACACACACACACACACACACACACACACACACACACACACACCATAATGAGACATACAGTCCAACCAGTAATTCCACAGAGCATGTTTTCAGCTACTGCACTCACAGTGCCAGTGCCTACATACCCCTGGCCAAGGGCACTATTACAATCCACCAGCATGCCCCTCAGTACTCATAGTATGAGTTATGCTACCCAAGTTAATATAGTGGAAACAGCTGCAGCAGGGTCATTGAAGGGAAAGGGAACACATCCTACCAACGGTCATTATATCCACAGGCCAGTGATGACTCATAGGCAGAACAAGCAGCAGGTGTGGTTGTAGGCAGACATAGCCATGTTCAGTAAGTCCTTGCGTTGGCTATGAGAGAAGCCATAGCAAACTGATTCAACACCTAGGAGGCTAAAGCCATCCTCAGAGATCTCTATACATTTGAATTAGGGATATATTAGCAATAACAGTTATCAACCATAAGTAAATCATACAAAAGGTGGGATGCCAGACATGTAGGGTAACCAGACCAACACAGTCTTGTTAGTGCCATAGCAGACACATCATTGCTTCCCCACCCCCAAATGAACAGTTAATGCTTGGTTGTGATATCTAACCCATCTTTCCTTAGTTAGCTGTCACATATCATATTATTCTCAGTTAATATCCTTTGACATTGTGAATGCAATTATATTGAATTTTGTACACATTGTATGTCCCAGGCTACTGGACAGATAACATGAATGACCAAGAAACACAGACATGTAAAAAAGTGCTGTGTATTTGCAAGCAAACATCATAACAGGATGTGTAATCAGTAAGTGCAGTATTGTAAAAGTGAAACATTTCACTAGATATACAGGTAACATAATATTTTATTATGACTGTACATTATTTTCAGTTTGATTGTGTGCTGAGCATCCCTCCCAACTGTACAGATTTTTGCAAAATTCCAGATGTTGGACTACTATATTTGGTCTTTTTCTCATACAATTGTGTTTTTCTGAAAAATCATTGGCAAATCTTTGAGGACTGAGGTCAGAAAGTAATAGCACACATTTGAGTTTCAAACTTCATATCCTTCAGAAAGGTTATGTTAATGCATAACCTGTTATTCTATCCACTTCCTAAGTCTGTAAGAGCAATATTTAAAGAATATCCGTATTTTCTAGTCCTTTGTCTCCCCACTATTTGTGCCTTTGTCTAAATTCCTTGCTCTAAGACATTGAGAGGTATGGTGCTGGATGCTTGTTGCTGCTTGCTGCAAAGGTGTATGTTTGAAATACAGGGCTATGGTATCCATACTGTGTTTAGCATGTGCATTGGATGCTGAATTGCATTATAGAACTATGTAGGGATATTTCCTGTGTAATTACATAGTCTAGTAGTGTGTGTGATACATTGATTTTATATGCTGCCTTTTATCACTTGTTATCTTCATATTTAGAGGCACCGTTTACACGTTGCTGCACGTAGCATAAACAGCTTCAGCTATGCGCAGGTGGTTTGCACACACAGCAGCAGTTTACAAACTGTAGAATTGGACCAACCAGGTAGTAGATGGGACACAGACATCTAAAAATAGACCTTGGATGTATTCTCTTAATATCAGTCTGCATAGCTCAAACCCGCTAAGCACCATTGCACTGCATGTAACAGTGAGAATCTCAGGATTAATATTAATGTAGTAGATTTTCATGTACCCTCCCCTATGGCTGCAGATGTTAATTGTTGGCCTGAAGTACACATGGTCCTAGGTTCTGATACAAGGACTGCAACTTGTATTTTACTAATATGTCCTTGCATTGCATACCAATGTAATTAAATATACACATGTATTCTTTAACTTGCCTACTGGCAGCAGTTGTGAGTGTAGGACTACCATGGATAAGATCCAGGGTTCTAATACAGCAGACATCTGTCTCTTTTCAATGGTGCCCCACTTCACATTATAGTCACCCAGTTATAGCAGCTGAGCTAATATTTTTTATATCCTAAGTATTTTCTTGATGGATGACACAGTAATGTCAATTATGTAAATATATGATAATATCTGTATTAATAAACTTCACTTTATTGTTTCCCATTGCACAAACAAATTGCTTGTGTTTGTACTATGCTAAGCAGCATGTGCCATTTTCAAATGTTGCAAAGTCCAATAGTGTGCATTCTTAGTATCTGTCATAACTGGAATTGGTAGAAACAGTCATTATACTTTGGTTTTCATCTGCATTACACATGACTGGTGTTCAGGGAGAGGTTCTGAGATTTCGGTCTCAAAGGAGGGGTGAGCAGGAGTCCAAAGTGATTGTTGGACTCCTAATGAATGATTATGGTCCCTGGTTGTTGCAGGAGCACTATCATGGATCTGAGTCCAAAACAGATGCATGGAATGGTTTGGTCCGGGATCTGTCCAGTGTTACTAGTATCCCCCACCCTGGTGAACAGTGCTGGAATCACTACCGAGACCTCAGGATGAGAAAGAGGGATACCCTCAACGACTGGATCGAGGAACATAGGACTGATGGCACTCCATAAATGTGTAAGTATCACTTACAGGCACTGCTTGTAGGAGGTAGCAGCTGCATATGCTCAATATTGGTGTTCTTAACACCTTGATCAGGGTGGGGGGGTTTGAGGTCCCATGGATATTACCAAGGTGACAGTGTGACTCAAGTCCTTAGCCATTGGACTGTCAGCACTGTCCTATCACCGCACCACTGGCTGCAGTAGCAGATATCTGCACCTGTGGCCAGTTTGCCATACCAGAATAGAAGTCAGGCTTTCTATCCTGCCTAGGTGTGTGCCCATGGTCTAGTGCACAATCCTATGCACTACAGCTGACAACATCACTTGGGTGATGTATGCACACCTTCTGCCTCTGCTCTCAGAGGGGACCACAGGCCTGGATCCTTGGGTAGAACTACCTGAGGGTGTAGGTAGGGCAGGGACAATGGGGGGTGCCACCAGACTGCAACCCAGAACTGCTGGACCTTGGTGTTTCATCTGGTGGAGCGAGTGTAGGATGATCATGGGGAACTGGCATACCCTGCTGTGCTGTAGTAATAACATAAATAAAGTACAAATGAAAAATTTAAATAAAACATAAAACAAATTAAATGAAAATTTAACAAATAAAGAAACAAAAATAAAGTAGTATAAAAAGTTTCAAATAATATAATTACCAACAAAATAATAAATCATAAAAATGAAAAAGTGTTTAACAACAAAGAAATATGAAATTATACATAATAAACAAAACATAAGATGTGATACCAAATAATATAATAATATAAGTAATTTCTGTAATTAATAATAATAATAATAATAATAATTCATCAGTGCCTAATATATTGAACACACATTGATTAAGTAGGAGCATAGACAGGAGTTGTTATAGGTTTTCACAGAAGATTAAAGTATAGTATGTTATGTTAAGTGAGTCTACCCAGGGTCAGAACAATTACATATCCAGGATGTATTTAAATGGGACTGGAGGAGTTTTTTGAAGTTATTTCTGTTTTATGTGTTCCAAATATCTACAGGGATGGAATTCCATGCTTTTGCAATGTATGTGGAATACAGAAAGTCCCCAGAGCTATTGTTGCTTTTGGCTATGTCAGCCACTGCTTTGCTGGTGGATCTTAGTAGGCATTTGTTAGAATAGATATTAAATAGGCCTTATAGTGCAGGAATTCTAATGGAATAGTATAGAATTTGGTGGGCTATTGTAAGCTGGTTATACTTGATTAGGTTGGGTAGCTCTAACCATGAGAGTTGTTTGATTGCTACACAGTGATGTGTTTTGAGGGGTGAGCTAGTTGCAATCTTTGCTATTTTGTTGTAGCAAGTGATTAGTTTGTTTAAGTCTGTTTTGTTTATAATGAGTAGTATGGGGGAGGCATAGAGCAGGGGTGATAGTAGGTGGGTTCTTGTGATGATAGCTTTGCTATCTCTGGTGAGGTACTTACCGCATCTATATGGGGTTCAGTTTTTATGGACTTTTTTTATTGTCTGTGCAGTGTGCATATCGAGTTTCATGTCATGATCTATGATAACTGCTAGTAGTTTGGTGTGTTGGACAGGTGTGATAGGGATGTTATTAGCTGAGTATATTGTGAATGGTGGTATGATTTCTAAGGATCTA
Organism: Protopterus annectens; assembly: GCF_019279795.1. Lineage (NCBI taxonomy): Eukaryota > Metazoa > Chordata > Ceratodontiformes > Protopteridae > Protopterus > Protopterus annectens. The sequence continues at coordinate 804,059,285 of NC_056735.1, forward strand.
GTGGGACAGAATATCATTAGCTGAGTTTTTTGGGGGTTGAGCATTATTTGGGAGTTGGCTAACTAGGTTTCAACTGCAGTAAAGGATTCCTGTGTCAATTTCTGGAGCTGAGGGAGTGATGGGGTGGAGCAGATTAGGGTGGAGTCATCAGAATTCTGGACTACTGTGGTGAGCTGAGTAGCCCTATGAAGTTCGTTGGTGAGTATGTTGAAAAGAAGAGGACTGAGAATGGATCCTTGGGGGAACCTCAAGGTGAAAGGTAGGAGAGCAGAAAAGGAATTTTGCCATTTTACTGCTTGTTGCTGGTTGGTTAGATATGCTCGAAACCACGCTAGAGTGGAGTGGCTTAGATTAAGACAGGAGAAAGCTGATAGGAGTATGGGATGTGAGACAGTGTCAAAGGCCTTGGAGAGATCTAGGAATACAGAAGATACTAGGTTACCATTGTTTCATTGTGGGTTTACTATATTGGTAAAGCTAATTAGAGATGTGGTAGTACTGTGATTGGGGCGAAATCCATGTTGGGTGTTGATTATCAGTTTATTAGTGAGGAGGTAGTGCATTATTTGGGGATGTATACATTGTTCGAGGATTTTTGATAAGGAGAATAGAATGGCTTTTGGACAATAGTTAGACAGTTCAGAGGATTTAGCCCCTTTGTGGAGTGGTACTATTTAGGAGATTTTCCATAGAGAAGGAACATGTTGTTCTGATAAAGGGCAGTTGATAAGCATGGAAACTGGATAACAGATGGCTTTGGCAATGATATTTAGATATTCTGCAGGCAGTTTATCAGTGACCAGGGCTGTGGGTTTAAGTTTATTTAGGTATTTATATATTGTGCTGGTTGGGACAGGATGTAAGGAGAAGTAGTTTGGGTCTACAGGTACTGAAGATAGATTTGGGCATGAGGTGGGAGAGTTGTTATTGATGAGGGCTAGGCTTTATTTGGTGAAGTGTTCACTGAATTGAGTAGCAATATTATTGGAGGTGGTGACAGTATTAGGGGTGGAGTACTGGTCTTTCCTGGCTGTAGGATTTTATAAATGGCAACCCCGAATTTTTGTGGATTATTTTTGCGTTTGGATTGGATGTACGTATAATTCAGTTAATTTTTCTGTCCTTATTTGGTTTTTGGCTTTTTCTCCGGTTTGATTCTCGGCTGGGGTGCCTTCTGTGCAGAGTCTGCATGTCCTCCCTGTGGTCACGTGGGTTTCCTCCAGGTGCTCTGGTTTCCTCCCACATCCCATAGACATGCTGTAGGCGGATTGGATACTCTAAATTGGCCCTAGGTGTTTGTGCCTTCTGTTGAAGGTTGGGCACCGGGATGGCAACTCGACACCGTAAAACTCCACTGCCAATCATGAGCAGACAGGTGATCCGCTGTGGCGACCCCTAACTGGGAAAAAGCCAAAAGAAGAAGAAGAAGAAGATACATTTTTTGGCTTTGTTCTTTAGTTCCTGGTATACATGTCTGTTACTTTGGGTTTTATTTTGGTGCCATGAGTCCCAAGCTTTATCTCTTTGTTTTAGAAGTAGATGAGTATCTTTGGTCAGCCAGAGAGCATAGTTGGTTTTAGTTCTAACTGTTTTGATAGGTGCAAGATGATTTAGAATGTTAAGGAAAGTGTCGTTAAAATAGTCTACAGCACTAGCAATAGGGAGAAATGAGAGTGGTCTCCAGTTACATTGATTAAGAGCAGATATGAAGTCTGGGGTTTTGAAATTCTTTGTATACCGGATTTGTTGGAGGGAGGAGGATTTTGAAGGATTCACATGGTGTCTAATTATGTAGGTGGGAGATGATCACTGAGGGTGTCTAAGAGGGAGCCTGAAAAGTAGGATTGAGATGGTCTGTTAGTGAGGATCCAATCTAGAATGGACTCCTTTTTTGATGCTTTATCTACTTGTGTTGTGGTTTTTATTAATTGGGTGAAGCTGTGTAGGTTAATGTAGTGGGTGGGGTGTATTGAGACACAGGAAGGCCAACTGATATTTATGTCACCTAATATTGTTTCTTGGTGGAGGCTATGGGATGTCCAGTCTAGAATGGATTCTACAGTGTTAATGTTATTCAAGGCGTGTATAGGTACCAATTATATGTAGGTGTTTTTTTAATTGATTTTTAGCTTGGTGAACATAGTTTCTGCATTACTGAACTTGGGTTGGTCGTTGACCAACATATCAATGGTCAGGTTATTGTTGAAGAGAAATGCAATACCTCCTCCTTGTTTGGCTGTCCTACCTTGTCTAAGAATATTATAACCAGTTGGAACAAATTCATTATTATTGTTATGTAATTTTAGCCAGGTCTCTGTAAGAAGTACTATGTCAGGGGAGTAAAGGAGAGGGTAGCGTGTAGCTCAGGTATTTTGTTCAGTATGCTTCTTATGTTTATGTTGAGTATAAGGAGGTCTGTGGAATTCCTGGGAGAGTTTAGAATGTTGTTTGTTTGGCTATGGGGGAGGGGGGGCTGCTGTTGGTTGTGAGGCCAGGATTTGGGTAAACAGCTCCACTCAGTATGATTTGGGATGCTATTTGCAGGACAGTTTTTAGGTATTTGATTATAGTTGTGTTATACTTTGTGGAGATTTGTTTGTTTAATTGGTATGGGGCAACTTAATAAATAAAATAAGATAAGGGGTGGGGTGAGAGAGAAAGACAGGAACATTAGTAGCTTCACAGATAATATACAAAGCTTTTTACAATTAGTGGTGTTCTATTCTGTTTTATTCTACTGTTAGCAATATCAGCTGCTATGAATTGGAGTACATGTACAATGATTACATTCGACAGCAGGTCATTCAAGCCACAGGTCTAGAGGTCTGCACTTCAAATGCTATAATGATGATTACTTAATAGTACTGTATTTTTAATGATGACAAGCTTAAACAGTATTGTAATCAGCTGAGCTTTAAATTTGAGGAGTGTGATATTAGAAGCCACAAGCAGTGACTACTTTAATACTATATCTTTCCTTTGGAATACAACATAATGCAAGCACTCTTTCATTTTACACTTTATAAACTCATGTTCACTGTTATTTGAGAATCTGCAACTGTTGCTTTGTGTTACAGACCATTACTCTCCACCTTTTAGAGCAGGATATCTTGACATATCATAAATGAATGGGTGTACAATAACCCATAACTAGGAACATATTTCAAACATTGGTGTTACACCCATGGATAGTTGCACAGGACTTGTCTTAACATACATTTTGGCACTCATTATCTATTGACTTCAGTATAAATTTCTTGCCAAACAACCATGAATCCTACAAAGAACAGACTATAACTGATTCTTAAATGTGGGAATTCAGCAAAAATAAGTACAGTTGAAAGCTATGCTACAGAGTAATGCATGCATACTTGCTTTTACAGTTCAGAAATGCATTGCCAAGTTCATACAACTCGGAGATATTACAACTAATCCATACATAACTGTTAAGGCTGCAATTACAGCACTTTATATAATTATGCTTATTTACTTTGTGCTTCTCAGATCCTGGCCAATCGCCTCACATGGGATCTCACATTTGAGGCCCTCTCTTCTGCAGGTGTGGCAAAAGGGAAAAGAAAAAGCATTATGAATGAATACCAGTTTCTACCATATTCAGCTTGAATATTTATGACTACTAAATGTAAAGCATACACTACATAGACATCTCTGGGGTGTTCCCTGACTGACAGTCCCTGATCCAGCAATTAAGGGTATCCCTTTTCCTGCAGTGGAGGTCATCATCATGGTGATGACATTTTTCCCCAGTGTGGGGAATACCAGTCACACTGGTAAGGGCCCTGGCCAAACTATCCTAAGCATCAGATTTATATTGTGAGCCGGTATAGTTCTCCTGCATCAGCCATGGCCCATGATCCTTAACCAGGAGCCCAATAAAGACCTTGGACTCCTGGACACCCCAGTGCTGTGCTCTGAAATACACATCCTCTCCAACACCTGACATAGCTGCACAAGGTTGAGCTCAATGTCTAAAGTACAATTCCCCAACAACTGACCTTTAAATAGCATGTTTTCCTGCCGATTGAGCTTACAGAGAGTGCACACTGTGTGCATTTTGATGCATTCAGAAGAACTGCTTCCTGCCTACCATCACACAAACATGGTGAAATGAGTGCATTGGTTTACGTGATGCTAAGCAGCGTGCACCTTTTTTAAATATATCTGAAAATAACTTACAACCAATGCTATTCCATGGTTATTTCATTAGTGTACCACTTTACTTGTATAAACTGCAATGTCACAACAGTATAAATAAAGTTTGCTTACTCAGGACTATCTACAGTCCAGTCCAACACTCTACACAAATTGCCACAGGATTTGTTACCTGAAGTAACATATGTTAGTATTCATTGTTAAGTTCATGGTATGCATGTAGCACAGCCCTGCTTACCAGGTTTGCACAATGCGCATCAGTGTTGAGATAAAGCAAGTGAAAGCATCCCATTTCTATGTCTAATACATGGTTGGTCCCATTGCACAAAAGGGGTAAGCATGGCTAAACATCACAGTGCATTGCGCAAACATGGCATAAATAAAAAAAAAATAAAAAGAAAGCCAAGCTATATAGATATAACTAGTTATGGTAGTTTTCCAGTGTTTTGGCTGGTACATTTGTGGAATTTCTCATAAAATGTGTGGTTTTACAATAATCATTAGGAATGGATGGCACTAAATAATGGCAGATGTTTTCATTTAGGATTTCTTAATCTTCAGAAGGTGCATGCTAATACATACACATTTGTTTTGTCAAGTTCCTAAGTTTTATAAGGGCAAGACATCACTATTTTCCAGCCTTTGTCCAACTTTATTTAGTGGCTTTGTACAGATTTCTTGCTCTAAGAGGTTGAGAGGTATGGTGGCAGGCTGACAGTGCTCTCCTGTTCACTGATTCATTATTAGTGCCGTTCTAAGAGGTTTTGCAGCCAACATTATTGGGACACACCATGAAAACTAACTTAGGCTCACTGCACATCATTAAATTTCATTGCTGAAAGCACTTTGTGGCCATGTACATGGATACACTCCATGTAGGTTCTGCATGGAGCCTACAAGTAGTTTATTGAATCCTGTAGATCATCTATCCTCTTATGCTGTACTGATGAGCTCAAAAATGGTAAATGACATGTCTACAGCTATTGGGGTTTGGCTTTATTAACCTGAGTGTACCAGTAATGACTTAAAAAGTAAAAAAGTCAGGGGCATTCAGATGTCATGTAACTGAAACACTGGTAAGTCCTTAAAGGGTCATTTGCACATATCTACTTTGGTTCTACTGCAGGAGGTTAAATTATAACACAGTGAAACACTCTAGCTTGACTGGATCTTTTTCGTACTTTTTAAATTATGATTTGTCCGTGTAACCTTTTAGGTGCATAAACATTTAAAATAACATTTGATGTTGATAGTTTCATTAAAACCAGGGCTTCTGTTTGCAGTCAAAAATAATTACTACCTACATTCCATTATTTTTAACATGTCGCTATAGTCTCCACCTCTAACATTTAATATAACATGATCAAATATATAAAAAATTACCGCACTTTGAACTGTGTGCATATAAGGCATTTGTTTCTCCTTCTTTTTTAACTGCATATAGATGTACCTATGTTATTTGTGAAAACATTCTTGTTGTTTTCTCAGCATAGAATCCTTCAAATGCAGAACACTTAAGCAGATATACTACTACTGTGTTATTACATGTATAATGAAAATTGACATCTAAAGCCCTATACATATGTACTAGATATAATCATTGTCTTGACCTCACAAAGCACATGCAGCAGTGGGAGAGACCACAGAGGTTCCCCACCAGGAGAATCCAGGGCCTCAAACATCTACCCCACACAGATAGGCTAAAGGCCCTGTCCCTCTACTCAGTGTCATACAGACTCCTCAGAGGTGACCTCTGTCTATCATACTAAGTAATCTCAGACCCCTCCTTGATGGGACTGCTGCATATCCACAAGTCAAGCTTGACTCGAGTAACCCACATACTTGACCTCAACCTGGTCTGTGACATCAATAGGACTTGTTGGTAGGACAGACCTGTGTCACAGAGACTCCCCCTTCTGTGGAATAGACTCCCTCTCCATGTCAAACAGAGTACCTCGTTAACCCTTTTTAATTGCAACCTGGATAACTGGATGGGGAACAGAAAATATGCCCCCACGATTCCACCTGTGTCCCTGGTGGACAGAGGCATTGGGTGCTGACTTGTCAGAACATGGGCTAAATTCTTGGATAGGCTTGTAAGGGCCTCAGGACCAATAGCTTAGTAACGTCCTGTGATCCTATGATCCTATATATTACAAAGATATAGATTTATAGAAGACAGTGTTTGGAATACACTTACTGAAAGAGATATCTAAAGTACTGTTTAAGTTTTTATAATAAAAACATACAGTGGAGCCTATGTGAATATGCCAACAATATACTGATAGGATATGTGAGATGATGTGTTTGATGTCCGTAGCTCTGCCCAGATACAGCATTTAGAACACTCTGTTGGTGCGATCAACTCAAAAGTGAAGAGGCAGGGCATCCACCTGACCAGAATGGACTTCTGTTGCCAGTAGGACTGGCCAGGTGCTAGGATCAAACATATGATAGCCAGCTCTCTTATCATTTGAAGTGGAGAGAAAATCCTGATACTGACTTACCTCTGGTGGAGACCAGGAGCCTTATAGGATATTTCAGGTTAACATATAGGATGGAGACATCCCCTGACATCATCACACTACTCTCCTTCACAAGATGACTGACTGGCTGTCACAAGCATGATGACTTCCAGACTCCATGATCATCACTCCCTGTCATATCTTTGCTCACTGTTCCAAATGATGAGTACCATAAAAGCCAATTTTCCAGGAGTTAGGGGACTCACCGAGTGCAAGGTCATGTGTAGGATACCCAGGAAAGCACAAATGGGGGGACTCAGGGATGTGTCAATGCAGAAGCCAGGGAAAACAGCCTGAGGATGTACAAGACTAGGAGAGGATCATGACAGAATCAACAAAGGAACTAAAACAATTTCTTAGAGTGTAGGAGAGCATATGTGATGCTACTCTCTACTCCACTCTGAGACAGAGTGGCTACAGGCCTAGGGGGTAGTAGGTGCTTACTATGGAACAAATGGTGCTAGAGGAGTATCACTGTGGTACTGATGATGGTCAGCTAAAGGCCACATAAACGGAACCCCAACAATTAGAAAAAAAAAGATAAAACCCCAAAAAGTCACATGAAGCTAGTAGCATTTTACTGGATAAGAATAACTTTTCATATTGTCTCAGCTTTAAAAGCCTATGGAGAAAGTTCTTAGGATCTTTGAGTGAGACAAAGAATATTTTGGTTGACAAAAAATGTGGCAAGCCTATGCATGATTATACAATATAAGCTACAGTACCTATGGTGCCAGTTGCAGTTATGTCACTGATATCACATATTCCACATTCATTCTTAATGGTTTTCTTTTTGGCATGGATTGTTGTTTATAAATCAAAACAGCTACAATGTCATCCTTAGTCCCATTTATGCAGACCTAAATACAGGCTTCTCTGAAAATGAATATAAATGTTTAATAGTCAGTACTATAAAATCAATTTTATTTATTTAAAATATACAGTTGTTTTTCATGAATGTAAAGCAATGGTTACATTTTGTGAATCTTTTATAAATGAATTGCTTGCCAAGTACTCAGCAATTAACCACTCCTTGCTAAAAACTACCAGAAACAGAAACAAGGTATTCTGCTTTATCAGTCTATGCAATAATAGGAAACAGCACTACACTGCAATAAAGAAAGCAAGATGGCTTAACATAGATGCCAGAACAGAATTACTGCTTCACATCCTTACTTGTAAACTTCATAATACAAAATGCTGCCCACCCCTGAAAAAAAAGTTATTCAATATGAGTCTTAGCTACAACTTTAGAAACAACGATCAAACACTCTTTGCTAGGTGCCCATTTAAGTACAAGAAAAAAAGCATACCCTCTACAAGCTGGAACAAAATCCAAGATGAGATAAGATAAGACAACTACAGGATATAGTCAAACATGGTAGTAGAGTTGGAGAAGATATGGGCTAAGTATAAAGATTGTCTGTGTTAACCACTAACAGTTATTCATTGCTCTCAGTTAACATTTGTTACAACTGTGTTCCATTCGCTATACATTACTATGGTATATTCTGTCTGACATGGTTCTGATATGCATTCTTATTTGCAGAACTTGGATTATGTGTGGATTTAAATTTTCTACTATCCAAAATAATATCCGTAATAACTGTATTTATTGTATCAGATATGCATGTAATGTAGATATGTTGACTGATAAATAATTGCTTTGTTAATTTAGATTGCATTTTCTTGATTCACTGGACCAGGTTGTGGCTGAAAAGGGTATTTGGAAAATGCATTTTCCCAGTTAATAAATCTAAAATAAAAAGTGGCACGTAATGTGTTATCTTTTACCTTTCAAGCAATAAGAACATTTGGAACTTGATTTGGAACTTATAATTAGCTTTCCTCTAATCATCAAAGTAAGTTCTAAGCCTGCCCGCAATGGAATTCTTTTCTTTAATGACACAATCTCAATACCTTATGCAATAAATCTGCACAAAGCCATAAATATAGGAGGACAAAGACCCAAAATTAGGGACCAATTTTAAATATTGCCTTATAAACTTAAGAGAGATGCTAGAGCAACATGTCTTACATTAGCATGATTTTCTGAAAATTAAATATCTGCAATTATTTTCAGACTTTAATCCTCAATGCTTTGACACAAAACCAAAAATGTTATGAGTAACAGACCAAACATTTGTGGCAAAAATCTGGACATTCTGCGAAAATCTGGACAGTTGAGAGGTGTGATCTGTCTATTATGTAGTGATTTTTAAGAGCTTTATCTGTGCATTCATTGTGAAGATTATAGTTTTTTTTGTAGTTTGAGCTATTCAAAACTGCAAAAACTTCAATTGCTAGGTATCTGATATAAATAGAGTTTATTGTAAAAACAGCAGTAAAACAACTATTAGATAAATTGAAAATAATACATATAATGTATTAATAGTTATTAATTATAGTTCTCTTTCAGATAATAACACCAATCAAGAAATTAATTTTGTTTAACTGCATGATCTAATTTCAGCAGAATATGCTGTCATTTTATATAGAACTATATATATATATATATATATATATATATATATATATATATATATATATATATATATATATATATAGATATAGATATATATATATATATATATATATATATATATATATATATATATATATATATATATATATATATATATGGGTCTACTTTGACCCATTGAAATTACATTTCAATGAAACGTAATTCGGCGAGCTGTTTTTTGTGAAAGTACATTTTTGCTAAAATGTACTTTCATGAAAAAGAAATTAAACAAAAACAAAAAAAAAAAAACAAACAAAAAATTCTACAACACTAACCATATTTATGCGGGGGGGCAAGTCCCCCTGTACCTCCCATGCAGGGGGCTGTGGCCCCCACACCCCGTTACTATTATATTCTCACTCCGAGATCGCACTACAGTGGGGAAAAGGGAATATTCCCTTATCCCCGCTGTGCCGCGATGTAAGCAAAAGCCCCCATTGCTGTTTGCTTAGTTGCCTTTTTGCAAAAGTGCATTTCGGCAAAAATTCACTTTCGTGAAAAAGAACTTGCCTAATTACATTTTGTTGAAATGTAATTTTGATGGGTGGAAGTAGACCCATATATATATATATATATATATATATATATATATATATATATATATATTAATAAGGCTCCTAATGCTAAAAATTTCCACCAAATTGTACTGTTAAAGTTGCTGTCTGTGTTTAAAAACAGAACATAGATTAGAATTTAAAGCAAGTACAAAAGCAAGAAAAAGCCTCTTACTTTAATTACAGGCTCTGATGATTCCTCTGGTGTGGTTAAGCCCCACTCTGCTCACCCTCTGGGCTCACTTCATGCCTTTCCCTGCTCCATATTCCCACCCACCCCAGTACATCTAAATTTATAACCCCTCAGACACACCTCTCCTCCTCATTTGCCAACCATTAACAGGAATTAATTTGTAACCCACCCCTACCACTATCTCCCCACCTACTATTACACCTAGGTTGCCTACCTACCAGGAATATATTCCTCCCATTATGTCTCTAATACTTACCAAGTCTTTTAAAATACCACCTCTACTCTACACCCTACCTTTACTAGTCATTCTTTATTCTCTCACCATCTATGAAAATCAATCCCTTATAGGATTCAACCATCCCAAATGCCTTGCTATCATCCCAATCTTCTCAAACCATTCTGCCCATTCATTCATGTCTCCTTTACCACTGCTAACACCCACCCTGTTATACCCAGATATGTTAACACCAAAACTAAATACTACCAAAAACGGAAACATTTCTAAAGCTTACAGCTAGTTTGCCCCACATCCTTACTATTGATGGGGATATCCACCCAACCCTGGACCACCATCCCTAGACAACACCAACTCTAATCATAACAGCCCAAACATAAGACAAAGCCTAAATAGACCCATAAACTCACTATTGACCTGCCACTTAAACATTAGAAGCATCAACAATAAGGTCCACAGCCTCCATGCCCTCCTGACAACCTACACCCCCGACATACTTTGTCTCACTGAAACATGGTTAAAACCAACTATGCCAGATAATGAAATTCTACCTCCAGTGTATAATATACTCAGGCTAGATCGTACTACCAGGAAAGGGGGAAGGGTTGCTGTTTTCTATAAAACTACCCTAAATGTTACTCTAGACAACCTTCAACCACCTATATTTAACAAAGCAGAAATTATGATTTCCAAACTAAAAATAAATAAAAACAAATGTATAAACATAGTATGTGTCTATATTCCCCCAGGTAATAACTCAGGGACCCTAGAAGACATCCTCTACTTGCTATCCAATACCTATCCCCAAGAGACCATTGTTCTTGGGGACCTCAATATAGATTGGAATACCTGCACTGCAGATACCCCAACCAACCATGTAAACCTACATGGTTTTACACAAACTATAACCTCCAGTACTAAGATCAGCAAGCCTAACAATAAAGAAAGTATCCTGGACTAGATACTAATTAATAGCCCCCACCACGTGTATAAATCAAGTACTCTCCTGACCATTTCTTAACGTATACTATTAGGCATAAATTTGAATGTCCACATCTACCTACATATAAAACAATAATAAATAAGAAAAATGTCAACCTTAATAAATTCCTAGAAGAACTTAAATTATGCAATTTGTCAATTCTAAAACAACTACCACTAGATGAGGCAGTAACACACTTTAATAACACATTCCTGGCCATCCTTGACAAGCATGCAACTGCATGCTCTATTAGAATTAAAAGAAAAGTTGCCCCCTGGCTCACTAAAGAAAGCAAACTAAAGATCATCCAAAGAAATAATGCCTGGAACACCTGGTGCACCTATAAAGCCCTGCAAGATCAACTCAAATTTCGACAATATAGAAATGATACAAAAAAATCCATATTACTAGACAAAAAAAAACTATTTCTGCCATCTACAGCAGGAACACCACAACAAGCCACAGAAGTTCTAGGCAGGTATTAACAAACTCCTCCACCCAGGGCAATCCAATACTCCAACCCCCTCAGCCCCTACCCAAAAATCACCAGAGTCCATTGCCAACACCTTCAACAATTTCTTCACAGAAACCATCCAGACCCTTGCTAGCAAACTTAAACCCACTTGTCCTAATGCTGTAACCCTTAAACCCAGTGACAATCTCTCCTTTAGTTTCCAAAAAGTTCTGACTTCATTCATTAGACCCCTAATTAAAAAACTCAAACCAACAACATTTTCAGCTGACCTCCTCCCTGCAGACTACATGTAAAAAGCTTCTGATGTCATAGCATACCCTGTCATTATTTTGATAAACAGAACCATAACTGAAGCCTCTATCCCCTCTATCTGGAAAATATCCCATGTCATACCACTCCATAAAGGTGGCATCTCCATTGAACTGTCAAACTATAGGCCAATAGCTATCCTTTCCACCTCTGGCTAAAATTATGGAAAAGTGTATCCATAAACAACTCTTACACTACCTTATTCAAAATAATCTTCTGGCCAACTCATAGCATGGATTTAGACCACAGCACAGTACAAACTCAGCCCTCCTCTCTTTTACTAATGTCATAAATTCCAACCGTAACAACAACAAACTGTCTTCTGCCCTGTTTCTCAACCTTTCCAAGGCCTTTGACATGGTTAACCACCAGCTACTCTTGCTTACCCTAAATAAAATATCCCTAAACAACCATACTATACAATGGTTTCAATCTTATCTTAGTGGAAGACAGCAGGCTGTCCTTCGGCAGGACAAACTCTCCACCCTTCTCCCCATTACCCTTTGAGTCCCACTAGGCTCCATATTAGGCCCTTTTCTTTTCTGCCTCTTTATCAATGACCTCCACACTGTAATCCCAGATGCAGCCGATGACTCCACTCTGATCTGCTCAGCCTCTACCCCTACAGATCTCCTTAGTTTAACCCAGAAAGCCTTTAATATAGTGGAAAACTGGATCTCTAATCAACAGCTGATATTAAACCCTAATAAAACAAAGCTATTGCTCCTCTCCCCTACTCGCAAATCCTCTCAACCTTCATTTATTATAACATCTAACAATGGGACCATAATCTCACCAGATATGTATACCAAACTCCTGGGTGTTATAATAGACAACAATCTCAAATATGATATGCATGTAAACCAAACTATTAAAACCGTTAATAAAAAACTTGGCTCCCTATACAATAACAAACCTTTTCTCGCCCCTCTAGCTAGGACTGCCATTGCCCGTACCCATCTGCTTTCAACTCTACTCTATGCCTCACCAATACTCATTAACTTGAACAAAACTGATGTCAGCAAACTCTCTAGCTGCTACAATCAAATTGCCAGGTTTGCCACAGGAACTCCCTACAGGACACACCATTGTCAAAACCTATACCTCTTAGGTAGGCTAGAACTCCCCAGACTAATTCAATTTAATCAACTTACTGTAGCATTCAAGGTTATTAACTATCCAGAAAAAACGCCCTCCTTTAAAAACATTATCCATCCCTACAAAAACATTAGGCCTCTTTGTTCCACTACAAAACTTTTGGTTCAATCTGTTAAAGCTAACAACCTATCTGGATAATCTTTATTTGCAAATTCAGTAGGCAAAACCTGGAATTCACTCCCATCTGACCTTACTCTGAATCCCTCCCCTAATCAGTTAAAAAAAAAAATCTAACCCAGTATTTTAAAACTCACTGGTTATGTCCTTGCTCTAACCCTGACTAAAGCCTCATCTACTTCCATATCCCTGCAATTTCTTATTCATAGCAACTAACCTTTTACACTAAAAGGTTTGAAAAGAGAAACTGTGATATCTTTGCAGATATTCTGTATATAAGCTGCACCTATAGGTTTGATAAGAGAAACTGTAACATATTTGTATATATTTCTGTATATAAACTGTATTCTTCATAAGCTTGAAATGTGAGACTGTAACTTGTATGCTAATATAATATGTTTGTGCATATATTGTAACTTGCTTGTCTTCATCTGTTTGCAAGTTTGGAGCTTTTCTCCCTAGGCCTCCACTGAAAATGGACATGTATCCAGTCGGACTATCCTAGTCAACAAATGTAAAATAAATAAATATATACACATATATATATATATATATATATATATATATATGTGTGTGTGTGTGTGTGTGTGTGTGTGTGTGTGTGTGTGTGTGTGCGCGCGCGCGCGCGCGTGTAGCATCATTCTCGAGAAGGAAGAATTTTATAGACTTCCTAGTACATGGACATCTTGTCTGTCCTTTGCCACTCTATAATTTATTGATTTTATAAGTTATGCTTTCCATTGAGAATTATGCAATGTTTGCCAATTACATACAGCTCAGTTCTGCCATTATTTCAAACTGAAAGTAGTAAAATGTTACTGATACTTACAACTGTATTACTCCCATCAGTTGTATATGTTTTAATTTTACCTTTGTGTAATCTTCTGTATTACAGAGGGCAAGCATAGCTTTAAAATCAAAATTCAGTAACATCAGCTTTAAAATCAAAATTCAGTAACATCTTGATTATGTATTATTAGCCCAGTAATGGTGCATTTTATGAATTGCTGTCATTCTGAATCACATTTGAAACCTGCTACTTTAGATAATGCTATTATAGAAAAAAATGAACACTAAGAGCATGAAGGACAAACTGAGAAGTAAAGCTGGCCAGCTGTTCTTAAAATCTGAAACTGACCCATATAGGATGAAATTCTGAACTTCTATTTTATTGACTAAATATCTTAATCAGTTGTAACTGATTTATCATTTTACTTTGTGTTTCAAACATGTGATATGATAGATTCATTGGACATCACATTCCCTTTCTCAGGAACACACTGTCCCTAGAGGTTAAGAGCTTTGACATATTATCTTCCGTCAAACAGACCCTGTACGACAGGATTGGTATCCGTACATTTATACCATGACTAAAAGGCTGTCCCCAACTAGAATATCAAGGTCAACCCTGTAAAGGGACATATTCAATGTGCACCACAACATGAAGTCACCCCAGGGAGGAAGAAATTATAGGATCTGCATTTGATATGAAATAAGCTGTTGATGCCTTCTCCAGAAAAGTCTGTACAAGACTCCCCAAACCATAGAAACAAACTAAAACCTAAAGAGCTTCAGAGAATTTCAGATGCATCTCTTACATGTGGAATTTTTGTCATTTTGGGACACTGATGACACACACTTGAAAATATTTGCTGCATTATATTAGTAGGATCTGTAGTGGAAAATGCTTTACCAAAAGAGAAAGTTCAGTTTCTGTTTTGGATATACAGCACTAGTGTTCATAACAGCAAGCTTTTGTAAGCTGCTAAGTAAGCTACACTATGTACTGGGTGTGGCATTGAGTACTTTATTACATTTAGCACATTATCAAAGAGTTGAAGACAGAAATGCCCTTCAAATGAAAAATAATATGCACCGTTTCTTTGACTTTTGAGTAAATGCAATAGTTTTGAACATCTGATCACACACATCTACATCACATTTTAACTTAGATGACAAAATCAGGTTTGCACTTAGTACTGACACGCTGCCTCATAACACTGGTTACCACTTGGATCTTGTTAGTGGTATAAACATATACTTTTCTGAGAGGGACATACAGCACAACACATTATCACTGCATTTTTGAAAGTCCTTAACAACAAAGAAGATATTCTACAGGATTCACGCAGGCTTGCACTGAGTCTAAGAGTAGTGTAAGACTCCATGCAGCCCTCGCGATCCAGGAACAGCCCGAAATTCCGTGTAGGAGACCAGCTAAAATGTCTCTTACACGGACTGGGCGTGGATATGCTAATCACCTCACTTGCAGCCGAAAGGCATGCAAATGAGGTAGATTAGTGATCCACGAAGTTGAAACCAGCCCGTGTAAGAGTCGTGTTAGCTGCAGAAATGTACTCAGTTGACAACTGAGTACGTTTCTGCAAATAACACAATGGAGCCATGTCAGCTCCAAATAAAGGGTGCATATGTGTCAGGCAGCATGCCAATGGCCAAATATGTGGCCATTGGCAAGGTACCCCGATGCAAATATGATAAAAAAGTTATTTTTTTTTTAAACGCAACGCAGCGCAGCCTCGCCAAACGGGCTGCGCTATATAAAACATAAAAATAAAGGTTATGGGTTTTATGCAATACATGTATTTACAATGCAGGGACCAGCAGACCAAAAACAACATGGCCACCGTTTAGTGGTTGCTAAGGGGGGAAGCTGAGTCTAAGACATGTAACTAAGCATTAGTAGGCAATCTTATGTAAATGAGTGTTAGGATACTGAATCCCACTGTCACATAGCAAATGAGCACATTCCGAGTAGTGTAAGAGTTTCATAAGGGAGAGGAACAGAGTAGGAGATAGGTGACATCACAGGGGGGAATGGCAGAAGGAAATGCAGTTCATTGGAGGACAGTGTTACGTGACAGATGTCAGACACATATCATGGAAAGAGGAGTGCCACAAGATAAGCATGGGGAAGTCAAGAAATGGAAGGTGTACACTGTAGCCAACACCAAAGTTTCTTGCTGGGCGTGCATGCACACGTGTGCGTGCCAGGAGGCGTGAGTAAGGCAGTGTGCGTGCGTGTAAGGCAGACTGAGCATGTGGGAGCCTGTTGGCAGACTTGTAAGACTGTTTGTGCTGGTGTGCGCGCATTTTAACCTGAATAAGTAGATTCTAAACTGTGTAAGCATGTGTGCTCGCATGTAAGCCACTGTGAGCGTGTTTCCGCTGGTATGCGTGTTGCTCCCCCCTGAGGAAACAGAAAGGAAAAAGGAAGCAACAGAAATAGTAGGAAGCTAGCAGGGAATACTGCTGGAGCTAGCAGGTGAAAACAATTAGAAGCAGGCAATTACATAGGCAGAATACTAGCCCAGCCCAGCACTTAAAACTCTGCAAGCAGCAGTGCAGGATGTTTCTCTCAAGAGACACTGCAAGACTGGAGTAAGCTATTAGAAGTGAAAACTGAAAAAGCTTCACTCAGAGCAGAAATGCTAGGGGCTGCCATAGCTGTCATAAGGAGACATAGGTGACTTGCTGAGGGGGCTGACAATGCAAATGCTGCCAGACAACCCACAGTGAGGAGACGGAGAAGAGTGTACAGGCCCAGGGTCACCTACCAGGGGTTACATGAGCTGGAGATAGTGGAGCGCTATAGAGTGGACAGAGACCTCCTGCAGCAAATTGTTGAGCTGTGCAGGCCACGCCTCACACACAGAACCAACAGAGGGGAACCCATCCCAGTGGAAACCAAGGTATGTGTTGGCCTAAGAATACTAGCAACAGGTACCTTCCAGAGACCAACTGGTGATATGATGGGGATATCACAGGCATCAGCCTCCAGGGTACTGCACCAGTTCCTGGATGCCATGTCAGCACATGTCGGTGATCATGTATATTTCCCCAATGCCCGTGAGGTATTGGCCAGCAATATGCGTCTCTTCCAGCAAATAGCGGAATACCCTGAGGTAGTGGGTGCAATAGACTGCACGCACATATGCATCAAAGCACCAGCCGGTGAGCGGGGTAGGGCCTACATTAACTGCAAGGGCTTCCCCTCCATCAACTGCCAGGTCATGTGTGATGCCCAGGGCATAATAAAGAATGTGTGTGCTGGCTGCCCTGGAAGCTATCATGATTCCCATATCTGGCATCTGATGCAGCTGTACCAGACATTTGCCAGTGGGGACATCCCACATGGTCACTTAGTAGGGGATGCTGGATATGCACTGGAGCCGTGGCTGATGACACCCATCAGAAATGCACACACACCTGAACAGGAACGCCATAATGAGGCACACGCACAAACACAAAATGTAATCGAGCGTGTGTTTGGGCTGCTCAAGTCATGGTTCTGGTGCCTGGATACATCTGGTGGAGCCTTGCAGTACTCACCAACTACATGTACCCAAATTGTCATGGTATGTGCTATGCTACATAATATGATTTTGCAAAAACAGCTGAAGCAGGATCACCATAGGGCTGGGCCAAACAGCCCCCCACCATTACCAAGTCAATCACAGGCAGAGCGTGGCTCGAAGGAGGAACAACCTGAGCCTGCCCCAGTAGGCAGAAGGAGGCGTGCCCAGTATGCCTTGGCCTTGGCAAAGCAGCAACGCATAGCACATACACTGGCTCAGTAGGGACCCTGGAAATTATACCTCTCTCCGACTCACACATATAGTAAAAGGGAGGCCTAAGTTGACACAACCTGCTTTCAAACATGTACAGGGAGTGCAGTATGTGCATCCAACATAGGCAGCCCTGCAGCACCACCTGAGGCATGATTGCCATGTGTTAAGCAATGTAACACCATGTAGTATATGCAAACTTGATGACCCTGACTAACATCCTACCCTCACCAAGCATGATGCTACAATATGAAGATGAGATGATCAATTGCAATAATTGGCTGAAGTATTGCTGTTAGTCAAAGGGGATCCAATGTGTGCCAGCCTGGGATGACATGCTGAGCATGACATGATGCTCCACCTGCTAGGGTTGGCGTGCACCTATCAGTCCTGGCCTTATGGATACCGGCAAAGGCTGTTGTTACCCCCAGCGTGCCTTGAATAGGTAAGGCTCAAAACACAAACCCACCTCCATAGGTATCACAAGGGATAAGAACCTAGATGTAATGCTACCCAATGCCAGAAGTCTAAACAGCAAGATGCATGCAGTCTAAACTCCCCCAGCATGGAGAATGTTGATATCTGTTCTGTAACAGAAAAATGGGTCAAGGCTCACAACAGCACCCTAACACTAGTAGGTTACACCTGGATAAAAGGAAGTTTCTTTGCTCACCAGTGGGAGTGGGGAGCCTTGAGCAGCCTACCTATCCTTGGGGGAAGTGACCTCAGCACAAGAAGCTGTTAGTAATTGGTTGTTTGGGACCATTCCTAGCTCTTTTGTAGTTCACTGCTTAAAATCCGCCTTTGCACGGCTTTGCACGGTCGTGCACACAGCGCAGCGCTGGTTAAACAAGGTTAAACTTGGTTAAACTTTTTCTGGCTCCGCCAAGTCTGCTCTTCAATTTTTCCCTTAGAACTGTTCTACTTGCAATCTAAACAGCCTATACTCTATCTGAAAAGCTCAGCACTTGCTCCTAAAGCATTTTGTATACAGGTAAAGCACTCTTAAACAAACGAAAAGTACTTCATTCACCTAAATTCTGTTGAGCACCCATTTCCCTATAGGTCCTTTCTGACTCAGTTACACAGCAATCTTTTTCACTATTTCTAGCATGTCGAAGGGTCAGTTGCTAGCGTCCTCTCCTGTTCAGCTGGTGAATCTGGGAATCGTGAGGCAATGTTACAATTGCCTCATGTACACAGACAACCCTCTCCTCCTCCCAACAAATACAAATATATGCGAGAGATGCAACTATATAGCCAAACTGGAGGCTGAGCTCTCTCAATTCAGTACTGGCAAGACCAGTCAGGAGGAGAAGGCAACCATGCACACCACAAACCCAGTCTCACATAGAACTATCACAACTGCAAACCAAACACATAAACACACAAAAACATACTCAGAGGCGCTGATTAAAAATCTACCAAAACAACAGA
Source organism: Protopterus annectens (assembly GCF_019279795.1). NCBI lineage: Eukaryota > Metazoa > Chordata > Ceratodontiformes > Protopteridae > Protopterus > Protopterus annectens. The sequence goes on from NC_056735.1 coordinate 804,078,553, forward strand.
GGCCTCCAAAGCAGACACCCAAGCAACCACCACCTCAAGACATAGCAAATGCAACACATAGTTCACAAAGTCAGTGTGCTAAACAGTCACAGCCCTTAAGGCCAAACAACATGCCAGACACACTTGTAATAGGTGACTCCATAGTCAGGCACACTGACGTCCCGCTCACCAGACTGAACAAGGAGAGGGTCACAGTAAGCTGCCTGTCGGGAGCTAGAATCCGCCACATAACACAAGCACTCAGGTCACTCCACAGCAAGTACAAATATGACTCAGTCATTGTACATGCCGGTGTGAACGACCTGAGACGTACCTCCCTGGACTACATGAAAAGAGACATAGAGGAGCTCTCTGATTATGTAGCCCAGGCCGGTATGACCCTGACCCTGAGCAGCATCTTACCCTCACCAAGAATGATGCCACAGTACAAAGACAAAATGATCAGTTTTAACAATTGGCTTAATTACTGGTGTCATTCTAAGGGGATCCAGTGTCTGTCTGCTTGGGATGACATGCTTGACAAGCCACGCTGCTCAAGGGATGGTTTGCACCTGTCACCCCTGGGCTTCCGGATATTGGCCAAGGCTCTTGCCACCCCATAGTGCCTTTTTAGGCAAGGCTCAAATGACAAACCTACCTCCCTAGAAAACACAAGTGGAAAAAAACTAAGGGTAATGCTGCTCAATGCCAGAAGTCTAAACCTCAAGATGCACAACCCCCAAGCCCCTCTCAGTATGGAGAACATCGATGTCTGTGCAGTGACTGAAACCTGGTTCAAGGCTCCTGGGAGCACCCCAGCACTATCAGGTTTTACCTCATATCATGCTTTCCGGCCCCAAAACTTGGACAGAACCACAAAAGGAGGGGGAGTATCCATTTTCATCAAAGATACCCACACCTCCAGGTTAGTGGCAACGCATGAAGCATCGGAGACTATCCAGGTGCAACTAACCATAGGCAAAACTGCCTTGCAGTTTGTAGCATGCTATAGACCACCCTCTCAAACTCAGGAACCCCACACAGCCTTCCTGAAGACACTGGAGAGTATGAATGTCTCTCCAAATACCATCATTTTGGGAGACTTCAACTACCCAAACATAGACTGGGAACATTACTCAAGCCCCAACACTCTAGCCCAAAGGTTCTTAGAATTCATAAACTCAAATGCAATGGAACAACTAGTCACCATTCCCACAAGAGGAGACAATATACTAGACCTGATCATCACAAACATGGGGACAAAATGCTCCACACCGAAGTACATCCCTCTTTGGTAAGAACAGACCATAAATTAATCTCACTGGAAATCCACATCCCGCCCCCACGCCCTGCACAAAAGACCACAGTGAAGAACTTCTCAAAAGCAAACTTCACACTTCTTAAGACTGAAGTGGTATCTTTCAAGGCCCCTGGGCCAGTGGAAACCACAACCCACACTGCTGAATCCCTTGCAAATGCCTTCTATGGGCACCTTCAAGAATGCATGGATCATGCAATCCCAAATAAAACCAAGACCCATTGCCCCAAAGGCAGGCGACCGGTCTGGTGGACCCCAGCCATAAACAAACTTTACAACAGAAGGAGGAAGCTACTACATGACAGAGCAAAATCCCTAAAAGGAAAGGCATCTCTGATCAGTACTAGCAAAAAACTACGATCACTCATAAAATCATCCAAGGCCAACTTTGAGAGAAAAATCGAAAATGACACAAAAGACAATCACAAGGCCTTCTTTAGCTATGTTAGAAACCTGGGTGGAAACTCCCAGATATGCTCAGAGTTAGTCCAAAATGACACAAAATACACTGAACCCACTGACATTGCCAACATTCTGGCAGACAGGTTCAGTGCAAATTTCTCCTCCCCCTCCCCCAAAAGGAGAAATAACTATCCCAGCAGAGTGTAGCCTCCCTAACATCTCAGATGCCCAGGTGAGAGCCGCCTCTCTAAAGCTAAAACACAGCATCAATGGGACCGGATGGTGTCCCGGCTGTGTGCTACATGAACTCCAAGAGGAACTAAACCCACACATAAGGCTGCTGTTTAATCTTAGCCTTACCACAGGATACACTCAAAGAGTGGCGACGGCAACAGTGGTCCCACTTCACAAAGGCGGTGCTTCTACAGACACTGGAAATTACCGCCCATAAGCCTGACGAGCCTGGTCTGCAAAGCTATGGAGAGGATCATTATGGAACTCATAAACAAAGACATTGGGGACCTACAGACATTGGATCCTACCCAATTTGGCTTTGTCAAGGGCAGATCCTGCCTTCTGAACATGGTCGACTTTTTGAAACAGTCACTAAGGCCATTGATGAGGGTAAGGCAGTTCACACAGCCTACCTTGACCTTGCAAAGCCTTTGACACAATACCCCACTCGGGCATCATAGACAAACTCACCAGCTTAAATGTAAACCCATATGTCACAAGATGGGTTGCAAACTGGCTCAAGGACAGAACCCACAGGGTCAGAGTTGCTGGAGCTATGTCAGACTCTAAGCCAGTCACAAGCGGTGTCCCACAGGGCTCAGTCCTGGGACCCCTCTTGTTCGGCATTTATTTTTCTGAGGTACAGGCAAACATAGGAGGATTGTGGCTGACAAAGTTCGCAGATGACTGCAAACTGGGCGCCATAATTGATACTCCAGCGGACACAAACATCCTTCAGAGAGGCCTCATAGAAATGGATAATTGATGCCAGAGCCATGGGCTTAAGCTAAACGCCAAAAAATGTATAGTCATACCCTTTGGAAAAAACAAGGTACCGACAAATTACCACATAGGCGGTAATCCATTAAGTACGGAAGAGGTAATCAGGGACCTAGGGACCCAGGTTGACAGTAACCTCTCATTTGACACTCACATTGCCAAAGTGGGTAGGAAGACCTTCTATATTGCCCACCTTATCATGAAGGGTTTCACATCTAGATCAAGAGAGGTCATTGTGCCCCTGTACTCTTCTCTTATCAGGCCAATGATTGAGTACAATGCCCCATTTGGGATGTATCTCACCCGACACCTGCAGCAGTTGGAAAGACCCCAAAAGTTCCTCACCAAGAGGATAAAGGGTCTTAAACATATGTCATATGCTGCCCGACTGAAAAAACTCCAGCTCTATTCAGTCGCATACCGCCTACTCAGAGGTGATCTGTGCCTGACGTACAAGGCCATGTCCAATCCTGAATTAATGGACATGTTCCACCTCAGAAAATCCAAATCCATCAGAGCCACGAGAACAAGTGACTTAAACCTCAATTCAGAAATAAATAGAACGTGCTGGAGGGACAGATTCATAACCCAGAGGCTCCCTACACTCTGAAACAGAATCCCAGTCCATGTTAGGCAGAGCCCCTCACTGACTCTATTCAAGAGAAATCTCGACGAGTGGATGGGAGATTGTAGGTTTACCCCGGGGGTCATCTCTTTGTCACTACTAGACAGAGGCATAGTAAACTAAACCCTAAAAGGGCGTAGTATTCTCATCCTAAGGGGTGGTGTAAGCCACATCACTCTGGCTAGGCATATAAATGCCCTAGGGCAGATAGCCTAGTACGAACCTATGAACCTATGAACCTATACTGTGCTGTACAGCCCCAAGACATGGAACAAGCTACAAAAGGAGGGTGACTAGCAATAATTGTCAAGGATAACCACACCCCCATGTTGGTACCACAACAAGAAGCAGCATGGACTAGCCATGGTCAAGTAACAGTGGCTAAAACTGCCTCCCAGTTTATAGCCTGCTACAGACTACTGTCCTAACACCAGGAACTGCACTTGGCCTATGTTGGAATACATGAATATATCAAGCTCTCCAAACCACATTATATTGGGTGACTGAAAATACCCAAACATAGACTGGGAGCATTATTCTAGCTCCAACACCCTAGGACAAAGGTTCCTAGAATCCATAAACCAAAATGCTCAGGAACAACATACCACTCCCACAAGAGGGGTAAGCATACTGGATGTGATAATCAGCAACATGGGTACTGGATGGCAAGATGAGAAGTGTATCCCTCACTGGTAAGACCAGATCATAGAGTAATCACACTGTATATACACATCCTGACCACAGTCCCTGGCCAGAAAACCACAGTGAAAAACATGTGTAAAGCAAATGTTGCACTCCTCCAAACTGATGTGGAATCCATTAAAGGCCCTGTGCATGTGCAAAATATGGGCCACACCTCAGAACCCGTTATACAGGCATTCCATGAACACTGCCAGGAATGCATGGATTATGCAATCCCAAATAAAACCAAGACACAATGCTATACACGCAGGCATCTGGCATGGTGGACCCCAGCCATTACCAAACCATGCAAGAGAATGAGGAAGCTACTACATGATACAGCAAACCTAAAAAGGGAAGTAATCTCTGATCAATATTATGGCAATAAAATATGTCCACTCATACAATCCACTAAGGCCAGCTACAACAAGTTGAATCTGTGAATCTTGAGGCAATGTTACACCTGCCCCATGTACACAGACAACCCTCTCCTCCTCCCAAGAAATACAAATATATGTGAGAGATGCAACCATTTATCCAAACTGGAGGCTAAGCTCTCTCAACTCAGTACTGTCAAAACTAGTCAGGAGGAGAAGGTAACCACACACACCACAAACCCAGTCTCACATAGACCTATCACAACTGCAAACCAAAGACATAAACACAGAAAAACATTCCCGGAGGCTCTAATTACAAACACACCACATCAACAGAGGCCTCCAAAGCAGACACCCACGCAACCACTACCTCAAAACATAGCACATGCAACACATAGTACACAAAGCTGGTGTGCCAAACAGTCACAGGCCAGAAGGAGAAACAACATGCCTAATACAGTTGTAATAGGTGACTCCATAGTCAGACACACTGCTGTCCCACTCACCAGACTGAACAAGGGAAAGGGTACAGTAAGCTGCCTGTAGGCTGCTACAATATGCCACATAACACAAGTACACAGGTCACCCCAAAGCAAGTACAAATATGATGCAGTCATTGTCCATGCTGGTGTGAATGACCTGAGACGTATCTCCCCGGACTACATGAAAAGAGACATAGATGAGCTCTCCGATTATGTAGTCCAGGCCGGTATGACACTGACCTTGTGCAGCATCCTACCCTCACCAAGAATGATGCCACAGTACAAACACAGAATGATCAGCTTTAAGAAGTGGCACAATTACTGGTGTTATTCCAAGGGGATCCAATGTCTGTCTGCTTGGGATGTCATGCTTGACAAGCCACGCTGCTTTGCCAGGGATGGCTTGCACCTGTTACCCCTGGGCATCTGGATATTGGCTAAGGCTCTTGCCACCTCCATAGAGCCTTTTGTAGGCAAGGCTGAAAAGATTAATAATCCACCTCCCTAGAAAACATAAGTGGAAAGAAACATAAGGGTAATGCTGGCCAATGCCAGACGTCTAAACCTCAACATGCATGCTCCCGAGGCCCTCCCCAGTATGGGGAACATCGATGTCCGTGCAGTGACAGAAACCTGCAGCAAGGCTCCTGAGAGCACACCAGCACTACCAGGTTATACCTCATATCATGCGTTATGGCCCCAAAACCTGGACCAAACCATAAAAGGAGGGGGAGTATCCATATTCAGCAAAGATACCCACATGTCCAGGTAACTGACAATGCACGAAGCATCGGAGACCACCCATGTGCAACTAACCGTAGGCAAAACTGCTGTACAGTCTGTAGCATGCTACAGACCACACTCTCACACACAGGAACCCCACTCAGCCGTCCTGAAGACACTGGACAGTATGAATGTCTCACCAAATACCAAACAAGGTACTCACAAATTACCACATAGGTGGTAATCCATTACGTATGGAAGGAGTAAACAGGGACCTAGGGACACAAGTGGACAGTAACCTGCCATGTGACACTCACATTGCCAACGTGGCTAGGAAGACCTTCTATATTGGCCACCTTATCATGAAAGGATTCACATCTACGTCAACAGAGGTCATTGTGCCCCTATACTGTTCTCTTATCAGGCCCATAATTTAGTACAATGCCTCATTTGGGATGTACCTTACCTGACACCTGCAGCAGTTAGAAAGACCTCAAAGGTACCTCACCAAGAGGATAAAGGGTCTCAAATATATGCCATATGCTGCCTGGCTGTAGACACCCCAGCTGTATGCAGTCACATACTGCCTACGCAGAGGCGTTGTATGCCTGTTGTACAAGGCCATGTCCAACATAGGATTAATGGACATGCTCCACCCCAGAAAACCCAAATCCATCAGAGCTGTGAGAGCAAGAGATGTCAACCTCAACACATAATGAAATAGGATGTGCTGGAGGGACAGATACATAACATAGAGGCTCCCTACACCCTGGAACAGAATCCCACTCCATGTTAGGCAGAGCCCCTCACTGACTTTATTCAACAGGAATCTTGCCAAGTGGATGGGTGATTGTAGATGTACACTGGCGGTCTTCACTGTGTCACGTCCAGACAGAGGCACAGTAAAGTAAATCCTAAATGGCCATAATATTCACATAGCAAGTGGTGGCGAAAGCCACACACACTCTGGCTAGGCTTATAAATGCCCTAGGGTGGATAGCCTAGTATGAACCTATGAACCTATGAAGATACAAATTGTACAGGACACTAAGGATAATCACAAGGCTTTCTTAACTGATGGTAGGAACCTTGTTGGGAATTCACAGATATGCTCTGAATCACTCAAATATTACAAACAATATACCAAACACACACACATTGCCAACATCCAACCTGACAGGTGCAGTGCAAACCCCCCCCCCCCAAATGCCAAATATCTATCCCAGCAGAGTGCTGTCCCCCTGACATTGCAGATTCTGAGGTAACAGCCAGCATCTGCAAAGCAAAACACACAGCATCAATGGTACGAGATGGTGTCCTGGGCTGAGTCCAACATGGACTCGAAGAAGAATGGAACGCCAAATAACACTACTGCTCAGTTGCAGCCTTACCACAGGATATGTACCCAAAGAGCAGTGTACAACAACAGTGGTCCTTCTCCACAAAGGTGTTGCCTGAATGGATACTGCAAATTACCACCCCAGAATCCTGACAAGCTTGGTCTGCAAAGCTATGGAAAGGATCAGCATGTACCTCAGACATAGAGATATTGGGGACCTACTGACACTGGACCCTACCCAGTGTGGCTTTCTTAAGTGCAGATCCTGCCCCTTAAACATGTTTGACTCATTTGAAACAGTCATTAAGGCCATTGATGAGTGGTAATGTGGTCCACACAGCCTAGCTGGACCTTGCAAAAGGCTTCCATACAATACCCCACGTGTTCATTATAGATAAGTTCACCAGCTTAAATATAAACCCCTATGTCAGTAGAGGGGTTGCAAACCAGATCAAGGACAGAACTGACATGGTCAGAAATGCTGCAGCCATGTCAGACTGCAAACCAGATACAACTGGCATCCCACAAGGCTCGGTCCTGGGACCTCCCTTGTTTGGTATATATGTCCCATAGGTACAGGCCAACATGGAAGGACTGTGTCTGAACAAGTTTGCAGAGGACTACAAACTGGCCACCATATCTGACCCTCCAGCTGACACAAGCATCCCACAAAAGGGCCACAAAGAAACAGACAACTGGTGCCATAGCCATGTCAGCAAGCTAATTGCAGAAAAGTGTATAGTCAACCCCTGTGGATATACAGTAATTGCCCACCAATTACCACATAGATGTTAACCCATTAAGTACTTAAGATGTAATAAGAGACCTGGGGACACAAGTTGATAGATATCTTGCACTGGACAAGCATGTGGCTGTAGTGGTTACAGAAACATACCATATACCCACCTAATCATGAAGGTAGTCAGATCTAGATCAGGGGAGGTCATTGTGCCTCTGCAGTCATCCTTCATCAGCCTCACAATTGAGTACAATGGCCCCTGTGGGATGTACCTCAGCAGACACCTCCATCAACTGGAAAGACCCCAAAAGTACCTCACCAGGAGTATCAAAGAGCTCGAATAGATGCCATGTGTTGCCTGATTAAACAAACTGCAGCTCCACACAGTGCCATACTGCCCGCCCAGAGGCAAGCTGTGCCTGATGTATAAAGCCATGTCCAAGCTGGAATCAGTGAACATGCTGCACCTTGTACAATTTGAATGGCAGTGAGCTATGCACATGAGAGACCTGAACCCCAGCACTGACATACATAGGACATGCTGTACTGATTGATCCATAACACAGAAGCCACCCCCACTCTTGAGTAAACACCCAGTACAGGTTAGCCAGAGAGTCACTCATTGACTCTCCTCAAGAGGAATCTTGATAAGTGGATGGGAGATGGTAGGTTTACCCTGGGTATCACTGTTATGTCACGGGTAGACGGAGGCACAGTATACTAACCATGACATATGTCATGGCAAACTCCAGTTACAATGTGTGTCGAAGGACAAACACACTCTCTGACTAGCATTAGAAATGGCCTAGGGCACATCGCTAGTGTTTGCCAATGTCCACCTACGTTGTGGAATACACTACCAATGTTGGACAAGCCTGGTTTAAGTAGTCCATATCTGAACATAATGCAACATGGTCATATGTGCACAACTGGCCCCTAACCAGTCTGTTGTGCTCACTATGAAAAGTTAAAGCAGTGATAGGACTAAAGCCCAGGATGCTGTCCACCACAGTGAAAGTACTGAACCAGTACACTATACGGTACTACAGTGTTTGGTCAGTATGAAAGGATGTTGACAACTGTATGCAAAGTATCCCATGCAAACCCTGCAGGCACAGTATAATCCCTGTTGTGTTCAGACACAAAGCAGTTGGTCAGTAAGTACACAACATGACACCCAACACACAACCATAAATGTGAGATATTGTTGAAGTTCACACTCATCCACAAATGTGGTGGACTGCAGATTTCAACATATGGAAAGCTCACACTGGGCATGCTCGCACACTTTGATAAATGAGACATATGTCAGACAACATGCCATGGAAAGCCTGAACTGGGCATGCTCACACACTTAGGCCATATCTCAGTTTAGCAGTTGGCCACACATATCTGGTATTTGTACGTGTTATTCCAGGAACCAACCACATTACAGCAATCTGCCCAGTGCACACAGTTAAATGACTACAGAGACATAAGTGATATAGTGGTCCCTCTCATATTCAAACATCTTCCACAGATACACAAGTTGTTCATAGAAACAGGGAATGCTATGGCAATAAAGACCTGCAAACAGTCTATAAGCAACAAATATTGTGCATCTGACAATTAAACATATGGGTGTAGAGGTCAATACTAGGCTGTTTGCCCTAGGGAATGAAAGCTTAGCCAGAGTGTGCTTGGCGTCTGCCTCCCCAGTACAGTAGGCTACTGTGCCACTGTAAAGTAGGTCACATAAGGCACCGTTTGAGGCTAGTGTGCTGTGCCTCCATCAAGCAGGGACACAGTGGAGATCCCAGGGGTTGAATTTGCTATGCCACATCCATGTGGCTGGTGTTTGCTGGAAGAGGGTTGGTGAGGAACTCTAACAGTAAGTGGGCGTCAATAACAGACTGAGGGGAGCCTTATCTGCAGTGTCTGGACAATTTCACTGTCAACACTTTGTCATGATGATTATGAGGGATTGAAGTGTCGTGCCAGTACTGTTCAGAGATGTCCTCCCTCTGTGGGCTACTGCTCTGCAATGTATTAGCTCACTCCGTCTGTTGGACAGCTCATATATGGCTGATGTACACCTGGCAGGTGTCCTGTTGTGGAGGAGTCATGGGTATATTTGGGATAGCATGATCAATGCAAACCTTCCACATGCTCATAGAATGCAATTGTCAAGGATTATGCAGAGTGGCCTGTATACTCCCCCAGCATGGGTCCTTTGAAGTCTTCCACCCCAGTCTTCACAAGTGCAAAGTCTGTTTTTAATAAATACACTTTGTTTGCAGTGACAACCTTGCCTGGGGGTGGGGATGGGATATGGATGTCCAGGGAAAGGTGGGTATGGTCAGATTTCAACAATGGTGGTCTACCTCTGGTGTGGAACAGTGAGTACCCATGTTGCAGATGGTCAGGTGCAATATGTATTCCCCCTTGTGGCTGTGGTGAGTGGTCCTGCCATAGCACATGGACTCACAAATTGTAGTGGCTGTAGGGTAATGTTGTAGAGGCCTGAGTAGTTCCCATACACAATATACCTGTACCTGACGTTAACAACTGGAATGGTGTATGTGAACACCTTCTTATCTTGGCACTGTTCCCAGGGAAGCAAAGTGTGTGTTCTGGATGTGGGAGGGGTGGTCTGAACTGGTTGTGTTGTGTGTTACAGGTCCTGTGGTCACAAAGCATGGTATAAAACATAACCTGCCAGTGCTGATGTGCATATCTGACCCTGAAGTAGGTGGCTGCAAATGCATATATATGCTATCCCCCACCTGACACGTAGTAATAGATGTACATACCTCTGTATAAATAATGATGTCAGCACCCTATAAATACTGCAGGTGCAGAACAGATGCCCAGTAATTCGGATAGTGTGCTCTGCTAATGCATCTCCCTCAAGTGTCATAATATAGTTAGGTAGGGGTTTGAATCCTGCAAATTCTCTGTGTGTGTGTGGGTGAGCAGGGTTGGTGTGTGTGCGGTTCTGTGTGAGAGAAATGTCCCTTTTGGCAACTAGGAGAACACACTACAGGATGCACATTCCCCTTTCTAAACACTGATGATGTCAGCACCTTATAAGTACAGCGGGAGAAGAGAAACCTCCCAGTAATGCGAATAGCGCGCTTCGCTAATACGTCTGTCTCGAGTGTCATAACATAGTTAGGTAGGGATTTGAATCCTGCAAATGCTCAGTGTGTGTGGAGGGGGGTTAGTGTGTGTGCAATTCTGTATGAGAGAAATGTCTCTTTTGGCAACTAGGAGAACACACTACAGAATGCACATTCCCCTTTCTAAACACTGATGATGTCAGCACCCTATAAGTACAGCCGGAGAAGGCAAACATCTCGATAATGTGAATAGCGTGCTCCGCTAATGCATCAGTCTCGAGTGTCATAACATAGTTAGGTAGGGGTTTGAATCTTGCAAATGCTCAGTGTGTGTGGAGAGGGGTTAGTGTGTGTGCAATTCTGTATGAGAGAAATGTCCCTTTTGGCAACTAGGAGAACACACTACAGGATGCACATTCCCCTTTCTAAACACTGATAATGTCAGCACCCTATAAGTACAGCCGGAGAAGAAAAACCTCCCAGTAATGCGAATAGCGCGCTCTGCTAATGCATCCGTCTCGAGTGTCATAACATAATTAAGTAGGGGTTTGAATCCTGCAAATGCTCAGTGTGTGTGTGGTGGGGGGTTAGTGTGTGTGCAATTCTGTATGAAAGAAATGTCCCTTTTGGTAACTAGGAGAACACACTGCATGATGCACATTCCTCTTTCTAAACACTGATGATGTCAGCACCCTATAAGTACAGCCGGAGAAGAAAAACCTCCCAATAATGCAAATAGCGCGCTCGGCTACTGCGTCTCGTACTTATGTCATAACATAGTTAGGTAGGGGTTTGAATCCTGCAAATGGCAAGTGTGTGTGTGTGGGAGGATGGAAATAGGGTGTGTATAATTACATATGTGAAAGAACTGACCCTTTTGGCAACCAGTACAACACACCAGCTGCTGCATATTCCAATCTGTAAACAGAGATGATGTCAGCACCCTACAAGTACAGCAGAAGAGGGCAAATCTCCCAGTAATGCAAATAGCATGCTCTGCTACTGCGTCTCTCACTACTGTCATAGCACACTTAGTTATGGCTTTAAATTCCAAAAATGCCACGTGTGTTTTTGTCACACAGAATGCCCATGTGTGTGGGTTGTTGTTCACAATAATGCATGACATCGATTAAACCAGTAATGGCAATGCACACATATGATGTATGTGTGTGCCAAATACACATATATACCTGTGACCTTCAATAGTTCCCATGTCTGACGCCTGCCACATGTGAATACATGGTATTTGCACTGGATAACATTATGACTGTGGTTTTCTGTGCGGGTGCTGCATGTGGTATGTGTATATACAGTGTGAGTTGTATATGGCATCATCCTAGCAGTGAGGGATACACATCTGGTCTGGGGCATATAGTCTACATGTTGTTGATGAACAGGTGCTGCATGTTTTCACCTGTTGTGGGAGTGGTAACAAGTTGTTCCATAGCAATGCAGTGACTACATGCTAGGAACCTTTCAGCTAGGGTGTTGTAGCTACAGTAATTCATCATCATTCAGTAATACTTCAGCATTCTTGGTGAGGGTATGATACCAACCAAGGTCAGGGTCATACCAGCCTGTGCCACATGCTCAGAGAGCCCTTCTATGTTCCCTATCATGTAGTCCAGGGAGGTACATCACAGGTCAGCCATAGTGGCTCGGACAATGACTGAGTCATATGTGTCCATGCCTCTGACTGACCTGTATGCTTGTGTTATGTGGTGGACCATAGTGCCCCATGGGCATATCACTGTGACCTTTACCTTGTCCAGCCTGGTGAGCAGGACCTCACTGTACCGGACAATAAAGGTACCTAACACAACTGTAGAAGGTGTGTTGTCTAGCCGTACAGGCTGTGACTGTTTGGCACACAGGATTTGTGTGCTATGTGTTGCACGTGCTGTATTCCGACTTAATGCATGCCTGTGTGCCAGCTGCAGAGGTGTCTGCTGCTCAGGCAGGATGCTATTCTGAGGCTCCAAGAATGCCCCAGTGTGTTCATGTGTTTGGATTGCTGTCAGTGTAGGTCTACATCAGACTGGTATTGTAGTCACTGTAGTATTTCATGCCACCTGACAGGTTATGCCAGTACTGGGTTCAGAGTGCTTAGTCCCCAGTTTGGCTATGTGGTTGCATCTCACACAAGTGTTGTACGTTCATGGGTAGGGGAGAGGGTTGACTGTGTACATGTGGCAGCTGTGACATTGCCACATGACTCACATATTCCACAACTGTACCATAGAGGTGACTGACAAGTGACCTTTGCACATGCTACCATAGTATTGTGATTGCCATGGTGATTAACAGCACATAGGGCCAATGAGGAACAAGGTACAGAAGGTGAGTATGAGAGGGTGTAGTGCCTGTGATTAGTTAGCGCTGGCATATATGACTGCTCACGTGGTCAAATGCCAGGTAAGTCATATGCAATGTGTCACAGACAACGTACATGCGAACAGGACAAACAGTGACGTTCTGTCAAGTGAGACATGGACATGTGTATAGTAAGCTATGCAGATGTCACTAGGAATCCACAGAAGCTCTGTAAACCTGCATTGCAGGTGGAATCAGTGTTCCAGGGTAACTGCAAGCAAACATGCATGCAAACAAATCTACAGTAAGCAGGGCTGCATGTAGTCCATTGTACAACAAACAAGCTGTACCACTTCCAGTAGGTAACAGTGCAAATATGCAGGCACTATACACATGTACATGAAAATACACAGGTCAGATGGCCAGGGTCCAGTCTCAGCGCACACAAGTGTACAGACCATGTACCGTCAGAATGTACAATAACCGGACGGAAACCCAGGTGCTCATACCTGCACTAATACACATGTCAAATAACAGACACTGAGCCTTAACTCAGTGGTTCCATACTTAGTAGGATGTATGCTACCTGTCCTGCCACCACAGTATCCCTGACATTTATGGGGACTCACCCTCCTGTGAAAGTTAGTTTTGTGTTTTGGGGCTGTCTAGCATGGTATGAGGTGTGAGCTTGCAGTGCTAGGGTGCTCCTGTGTGTCCTGTACCAGTCGTGTAGTACTGCACACATATCAACATCCTCAAACATCCGCATTGCAGAGTCCAGTGTGGGCAACATGCCACTTTCAGTTTACATGTCCATCATTGCGTATCAATACTTTCATTACCTTATCCCCTGTGCTACCTATGTATGTGGCCTTCTGTTGACATCCTTACCACCAGTATGCAAACATGTGCAGATGATACACTATGGTACTTACCATGGGTGTAGAAAACAGTACAAGACAATCATACCCTTACTGCATCAGGCATGGGGGATATACCCACAATTATATCAGCACACTGTACTGTTAACAACATGATACCATTACTACACATCTATGTAGTCACCCTGTGCATCAGCAACATGTTAACCTGTACCTGCACTGATGTTACAGATTGCAGGAGGTGGCACAGTTTCATCATATGCACAGGGTGTGAACTTGGTATGCCTGAGTCTGCCACTGATACCACCAATTGACATGTATGTGTATGTGTGTTGGTGAGGGACAGCAGTACAAGGTGGGGCAATGTTGATGCAGTGTGTGCGTGTATGCGGTAGCCCTAGGTGTTGTCAATTCGCATGTGTGTATGGATGCACACAGTTCCACCTCATGGCTGCCATATACCGGTGTTTGTGGACAGCCACAGACTGTACCTGCCAGGTCATACAGATCAGTGTCTCTGGCCACGGACATGGTACCTGTGCCTTGCAGGGGTGCTATGGACTGTATCCGGTACTAATCCAGACTGGGTACTGTCATCAGAAGCAGGTGTTCATTGACTGGACACAGATCCCTGTTGGGCCTGTCCAGAGCCACGTGCATGTGGTCTCCTGGGGCAGTCTGATGACAGCACAGACCCAGCATTGCTGGGGCTGCTGCTGCACTATGGGGGCGGCCACGGCCCTGATGTCGTCTGCGATGACTGCCAGCTGCTGCTGTTGCTGGCATACACCCACATCGACGCCTCAACCGTCCACCATTGCCCTGGCTCATGGACATGTAGTTATGGAACTGATCTAATATGTCCCCACAACGTCTGTCTATGACATCGGTGAAATTACGGATGTCAGCCGCAATGTCACGCATACTGTCACGCATGGCTGTGCGATATGCTGTCAGCTCCCTCAGACCCTGTCTGGTGTACCGTTCCATACGTGACTGTGCCTGCATGACAGCCCAAAACATAGCTGAGGTTGTAAGACCTCTGTGGGCACATCTGACAGTGGCAGTACGCCCACGTATGCTCCCACGAGAACCCCTGGACATCTGTCTGTGTGGTACCATCTCAGGAGCATGCCCATGGCTGCTGTGTGGGGAAGCATGTGCCACAGATACCACATTACCCTGGTCAATGCCCACTGTATCCTGTCCATCACCTAGGGACATTGGTGACAAAGGATGTATTGGCAGGATGACTGTGCGCATTGATGGGGTTGACAGCTGTGTACTGTCAATTGGCTGACCAATGACGGACCCTGGCACACCTTCCTGTGCCATTACACAGATATCATCATTATCACTACCCGTGGCACCTGATTCAGGTTCAGGGCTGCATGACACCAGAGCAGCACCAGAACCTGAGGGAGGGAAACAGGAAACACAGTTTACAATGTCTACACAATGTTACCAGTGATGCACACATGCACACATGCACACATGCGCACATGCGCACATGCACACATGCACACATGCACACAGATGCACACATGCACACTTGCACACAGATGCACACTTGCACACTTGCACACTTGCACACTTGCACACTACTCAGTATGTGAGATATCAACACACAGACACAGACACACCTGCATGCATACACAGAGCACTACTGATTGAGCCTAATATTACTATTACTATCAAGACTATTAAAGGTATTGTTAATACACACTCACCAGCATGGATAGGCTGCATTGCTGTTACACCGGAGGGACCTGCAGAAGTGAGGAAATTAATGTCAGTGGGCACAACTGTGCCATTGTTACTGAGTATGATACAGGTCAGTAGTACAACAGTTGCCTTTCACAGGTCAGCTGCTGATATTGAGAATATCACACTTGCACATTAAATACTATGACGACAGCTACAAACCAAGGACACTCCTCACACATGCATTAACTACCTGTGTACACAACAGTCAACTATACATATGGCATATTACCTGCACGCTCGTAGTCATGGTGCTGTGTGGTTCCAGCCTCCATCATAATGCAGGTCTGCTGCTGTTGTTGTTGGTGGGCTGGAGCCACAACACTTAGGAGTAGTCCCTCCAGTCTGGTGAGTGGGGGATGTGTAGCCACCCCACCACCTGTGGCAACCTGTTGCCTGTGGATATCCGACGTACGCTGATGGACATTTCTGATTAAATCACTGCAGTGATGTCGTACCTGCTCATATGTCCTATTATGCGTGCCTATGTCATTTACCCGACGGACCAGGTCTTGCCACAGTGCAGCCCTCTCCTGCTGATTCTGGTTGGTGCGGGAAAAGAGTATTGCAAAATCCCACACCAGGCTCTGGTGTATTTCCTCATCCTCGGCTGCAGAGTATGCCGGATTGCACTGGTGAACCATGGTCCTGAAAAATAAAATAAAATGATATCAGCAAAATATGTCAGCAGAATTTGGCACACATACTACACATGCTACTTGACTGTTGTGATACAACATATCTCCCATATATAGCATCTGTCTGTCTATTGGTGGATACACATGTAAATGGCCAGGTATCAATGCTCAGCCAACAACTGTGCAACAGTACCTGGCACACTCCATACGACATACTACCAAACCCCAGCAGTCAGCACACTGATTCAGGTCCAAAGCACCTCCTCACTCTGGGGATTTGTTTTAAGGTACTGTATGGGGAACATCATCAACTACTGTGATCTGACCACAAACTAATTGCCCTGGATATACATATCCCACCTCCACCACCAGCACAAACGACTACAGTGAATAACATTACAAACGCAAACTTTACACTTCTTAAGACTGAGATGGTATCCTTTAAGCCCACTGGGCCAGTGGAAGTCACAACCCACAATGCTGACTCCTTCACAAATGATTTCTACGGACATCTCCGAGAATGCATGGATCATGCAATCCCATAAAAGACCAAGACACTCTCCACAAAGGGAAAGCATCCCGTATGGTGGACCCCAGCCATAAACAGATTGTATAACAAAAGATGGAAGCTACTGCAAGACAGAGCATAATTCCATAAAGGGAAGGCATGTCTGATCAGCACTAGTAAAGAGCTATGTTCTCTCATACAAACATCCATGGGCAACTTTGAGAGGGAAATCACCAGGGACACTACAGATAACCACAAGGCCTTCTTCAGTTATGTTAGAAACCTGGTCAGAAACCCTCCAATATGCTCATAGTTACTACACAACAACAAATAATTCACTGAACCCACAGATATCGGCAACATTGTGGCAGACAGGTTCAGTGCAATATTTGCCCTCCCTCTCCCCCAAACGAAGACATACTTATCCCAGCTGAATGCAACCTCCCTGTCATCACAGATGTCCAGGTGAGATCCGCCCTCAGAAAAGCAAAAAACACAGCATCAATGGGACCTGATGGTATCCCCGGTTGCATGCTACATGAACTCCAAGAGGAACTAAACCCGCATATAGAAGTGCTATGTAACACTAGCCTGACTACAGGATATGTACCTGTACACTGGCGTACAGCAGCAGTGGTTCCACTCCACAAAGGAGGCACCTCTACATACCAATACAATACAACACAATACAATATAATACAATACAATGCAATATGCTATTGCCCCTGGGACTACAGCAGCATACTGTTCTGCTACCCTGACCCTTGTGACACATGTGATGTGATGGTACCTGCTCCTGTCAAACAGTTACACAGGGTGACTCATATGGTATATTACCTATCTGACTAACATTCAGCTAGGGTATGTGTGACACGTACTCATGGGGAGTCTTGCTTCTTAACGCTGTGTGGTTTATTGCAGGGTATGTCTTATCTGTGGGTAGGAACCTGTACCTCTGCCATGTGCTCTCTACTGTGGTGTCAAGGACGACACACAGCGGTCATTTAGGTTGTGGATGGTGTGAGGTGTTACTATGGTTGTTGGACATCTGTCATGGGTGTGACTTAAGTATGTAAATCCAGGAGTGGTAACCTCTATGTGGGTAGTATGTGTGCACTCTGTGGTGTTGTCAGTCGCTGTGCATTGGTAATGTGTTTGAGTGCATTGTCACAGTGTCGTACATGTCACTGTGTCCTTCTCCATATCTGCAGCTGTCATGTGAAGTACATACCGTGGCAGACATTGTGTGGTGTGGAGGGGTACACTGACCTACATGTCCATAGCTGACACACCATGTCTGCTGACACATACCATGTACAGGTATTCCAGGAATAGTGTGCCACTGTGACTATCATTGGGGGGCCTATTGTACACGTATATGACCCTGTTCACCCCTGACACATGCAGTGGTGGGCAGCCAATCACATATCTGGTGGTTACTGGTGTAGGTGATTTGAAATGGGGTATGGTACTCCAGTTTCGACACTGGTGTTCACTCCATGCCTTTGTCACCAGGCACCTGTTGCAATACATCTGTACACATGTGCCTCACTCAGAATATCTCTCTCTCTCTCTATATATATATATATATATATATATATATATATATATATATATATATATATATATGTATATATATATATATATATATATATATATATATATATATATATATATATATATATGTCTATATATATATGTCTGTATACATATACACATATATATATCGATGTACATATATTGCTATAGATATGGAGAGGGGGGGTGTGACAGAGGGGGGTGAGAGTGACAGAGGGGTGGGACAGGAGAGTGTGAGATAGTCATATACAGTCATATCTGTAGATAGTCAGATCTGTCTGTCTATGTATATGTATCTACATATATCTATATCTGTATGTGTGTATTACATATATATGTTTGTACATATTCTATCTATCTACATCTGTCTATGTATTCCTATATCCCTTTCTATCTATGTATACATATATGCATATTATATATATATATATATATATATATATATATACATACATACATACATATATTGACATACATACGTATCCATATGATAGATAGGTATATCAACATGTTTGTTTACAAAACTGTATACACACACTAACATACTGCTAAACATACATAACTGTGAAACCTACATTGTACATTGCACTACAACCTACATTCAACCTACATTGATATGTGCACATAGATGCCCTCACATACATATGTATGTACAGCCTTCACTGATAGTTGCTGTATGTCCCCTGCCCTATGCACATCTTCATATACATATAGATACAGACCAATGACACATATGGAGGGTTCACAGTATGTAGACTTTTAAAGTATTACTTTACATTACCTGTGTTTGTCACAGCTGCTTGTGTTGCCTTTTGGATCGGTGTCCTGCTGCTGCTCCAGTTGACAGATGACAGCTTTCTAGTAGGTTTTGTTAATAAGTGTTTTTGTTTCTCTCTCTCTCTCTCTCTCTCTCTCTCTCTCTCTCTCTCTCTCTCATCTCTCTCTCTCTCTCTCTACAGCATGCTTTTGTAGGTATCTGCATATGTTCATGTGATGGCCTCTGCACCAATTGTTAGCCAGGATTTGCTAATTGCATGCAGCCAGTTGTGTACTGACTGCATTTCTCACTGTGATTTCAGGACAGTGCTATAAAAAGGTATGTGAGATAGGCGTAGCCCTTTCAGATTTTAAGGGCAGAGACCATGCTGGTATGCTGTGGACACTGTTCTGTGAGTGTAAAGGTTAGTATCTCTCTCATATGTCCGGCTGTGTTGTAGATTAACATTTCTCCATTCATTTCTCCAGTTTCCTGTACTAAGTGTGTATGTACACTGACACCTAAGACTACTACTACTGTTAATGTGGGTGTGTGTGCTTTCCTGTGGGACATGTGGTGTAACTGGTATATAGCAGTGGCTCTTGCACTTTGTTGCTATGGCTTCAATATTTGCCCTTTGCATTCACTACTTGTATGCCTGCTAGGTGTCTTGACTGTAGTGTGTTGCTGTGGCTTTCCTATCTTCCATGTACATTCACACCTAGGAATGCTTGCTATATCTGATAGGGTGTTACTGCATGCAGTGTGGTCTGGCCATGGTGTGGGCCTTGACATCTATTAGGGTATTTGAGTATGCTGCTGAACAGGCCCCAGAGACTCTCAGGTGTATCTTTTATCTGCCTCATGGAATGGTACATATCAGTGGGGTACACCCATTAAATTGTCTGGTATTCTGCAGTTGTGACTGTGGGTTAGCATGAGCATATGTATTACTACACTATTTCTGCCGTGCAAGTGGTGCATACTTTCAGTACTTCATAGTTACCATTGCATGTGTTGTAACACCTTTCTGCCTACTGTTTGTACATTTCACAGGGAGTCTGTGGGGCATCCCTGTAACTCAGTCACTGTTGCTATGTCTAGGCTCTTAACTATTCAAATATGGCAGTGTCATGCCTCTCAAGTGTACAGATATTTGCAGGATGTCCACATTTTTGCCTCATATTTTGGTCCATATCTCATAAAAAAGCTTTTTCTGGCAAATCACTCAGGGCTCAAGTCAGACTATGGTGACAAACATTTCAGTTTCAGACTTCGTACCCTTCCAAAAATCCAAAATAATGCAAAACCTGTTACTCTCTCAACTGTCTAAGTTTGTCGGAGCAATATTTGAAATGTATCTCTGTTTTTGGGCCTTTGCTCCACATTTTTTATTACTTACTCCAGATGTCTTGCTGTAAGAGGTTGTGGGGTATGGGCAGTGATTATCCTGCTGTGAGTATGTGTGTGGCTTGCAGGGTGCTACAGTGACATTATTACCTACTAGCTACCAACTAGCATGGCTGTTTCTGTTCACACACTACTATTATAGAAATCCACTACATTTGACAGTAAATATACGTGACATGCTTTGTGTACTACACATCCTATATTCCCTTTACATTCATTCCTGCTATTGCATGATATATTTATTGTAGCACAATGTTCTTATATAGCAGTCATGGCTTAGTGGTAAGTCATGCAAACTACTGTCTTCAAGGTCCTGGGTTCGGGACTGACAGTGGGATTTTATTTTGCTTTTGAGCAGACTACAGGCCTTGTCATTCAGAGTGACTAAGGCACTTTTAAGCAGTTGTAAGCGGGTTAGCGCTGGTTTGCACGGAGCTCACACATGCGCACTGGCATTTAGCTCCACGCACACAAGCGCATACCCGCTTACAACTGCTTAAAAGTGCTTACTCTTGCGCACACCCGCTAATTTCTTTGAAAGAAATGAAAATGGGGAGACAGGAAAGTGGTGAAAAAGGGGTCACAAAGAGGGTAGGACAGTAGGGAAACAAGCTCGGGTTTTGCAGGAGGGATGTAGATAAGGCCCATAGCTGCCCATTTCTTCATCAGCAACAGCTGTGCATATGTTTGTAATTTGGTGTGACATTTGAAACCTTCCACCCCTGAGAGAGGTGTAAGGACAACAATAATACTTGTTGTACAGCCAATTGTAATTGAAAGTTTACATGTCCAGCAGACATGTGTGCAAAATGGGCAGCTATGTATGGGGCATAATTTTTTTGTGGGTACAGAGTGCCCTTTTTTTTTTTTCAGGTGAGAGTGGCATGTCAGGTACAGGAAGTCGGTATAGCTGGGGAGGCAGGTTGGGGAGGTTAACAGACAAGACAAACAAGACGCATACAGGGGCGGTGTATGACACATGTGGGGGGGGGTTACACAATTGACGGGGATGGATGTTTGGATATCTCGAGCCCATGAGCCCACAGATGGCAACAGTGGAACTGAGATCCCCACCCATGGGCAGTTGCCACTGTGCCTTCACTGCCCAGGACGGGGCTGTGCTGGGGGCTGTGTAGGCCTGGCAGCAGGCACACCCATGAGTTGTGCCACCCATGCCTCAAGCTGGCATAGGGGCCCAAGCACAGCATGCCGGATCTCCCTACGCACCACAGTCCGGACACTACGGAGGGTGAGTGGATGTTCTCCTCCGGCCACGCTTACAGAGGGGGGATGAGCCCCATCCCCTGCAGCGCTTCCACCCCCAGGTGGCACAGGGCCACCGGAGGAGGGTCTGGCCTGGGCACTACTGCCAGGTGCACTCACCAGCTGAGGAGGGAGAGGTGGGTCCGCTGGAACCCGCCTTCCCTGTCGTCCTATGTTTTGCATTATGTTATGACAGTTTGGGTTAGTAACGTACAATACAATTCACAATTAGTTGTAACAGCATGCATTAGTATTCCCATTAACCAAACACCCATATATTCAAGCCAGTGAACAGCAAGCATAACACATGCATAATTTGAACAGCAATACACAATCCAACAACATGCAGGGTTGATTGATGGCAACAGGCCATCAGGTTTGGATGTATGAACAGGGCAGATGCATCAACGTACATGCAAATATGTATGAACCAACAGGACAAATGTCCAGGGGTGTTAATTGTGATTGCACATACCAATTTCACGTGGAATGGATTATATGTGGTTATAGGGTAGGGTGAAGAAAATTTAATTAACAACTTCAAATACCAATACATATGCTGTACATTTCTACTAGCTGCAGATATATACACACTACAGTTCTGCCTACAGTTTTCTATGAGATAACTACTTCAGGTTGGTGATAGGAATGTTACTGCTACATCAATATACATTTCATTTTTATTCATACACATTCATATCTGGCTCTGTTCAGCTACATCATCCTGCTACATTTGCTTTATATAGCTACAGACAACTGTGGATGTTTGGTATTTCAGACAAACATACTATCTGCATATTGCAGACTGAGAGCAACATATCCAGATTTTGGGGCACACATTCCAGCTGCAGTACCGTTTTCAACACATGTTACTGTTTGGTCCTGCCTGTCACATTCATTTCATTCTGTACTGACTGCAGTATACTTTATTCAGGAGTTATTACTACTTTATTGGTGGATTCATACCTCTTTCTCACACTCTCTCACTTGTTTTATTTTTACAATTCAGGATGGTACTTAATTCTAGGCTTCATTGACATGTCTCACCTGTAGTTATAACAATCCTTTCCAACAGTCTCACTTCTGTCATGTTTCTGTATTTCAACAGGGATATATTTCACACATGTGTTTTACTCAGCTTCTGCAGCTGTACTTTTCAGCCTGCTGCAGGTTATGTACTATTATATATCAGGTGGGACAACTTTATTTCAGACTTGTTTCATTTTTATGTTTGGATTACAGGCTGCATCACACTTTTGTAATCAAGCAATACTTGCAAACCCTCTTACACTGTTACTTGCACATTTTATTAATTAGTGACTACACTGCACTTTCCTTTTGCTAACTGTCATACTTATATATTTATTTACAGTTACAGGGAGATAATTACTGACCTGCCTGGTGGCGCAACCGCACCAGCCTATCGCCATAGGCTTGACGGTTCGCAGAACGGACACCTGCAGCTGTAATATAAATAAAGTAATATTGGAATACACATCTCCATAATATCAGCTAGGTTAATTTCTTACATAAATAATTACATGTAACTTACTCAGTAGTGGGGCATTGGGCATTTGCCGGGCCTCCTGGATCCAACGGTTCAGTTGGTCCTGCTTCCGTCTCTTCAGGTCCGCATGGTGGGGACGGACCTGCATACCAGTCCTTGGTATTCCTGTGGCACTGGTGAGATCATGAGCCAACCGGTCCCACGCCTCAGCCCTATATGCTCCCCACAGGACCTGGCCCTGTATGAGTTGGGCCTCATGATTATGGATGAGGAGCCAAACCATATATTTGGACTCCTCAACGACCCAACTCTGTGCTCGGAAGCAACTACCCTCACCTACACCTGACATTCTGGCTGCAAGTCGGTTCTACAATCGGTTATGCTGTGTATTCCCACTTATGGGGCTTATATATGCCGTTTTTCAAACACTTATCTGTGATTGGCCATTTTGGAATTGTATCAGCTTCACAAAACCTGCTTTGTCATGCTCCTCTTTCTATTCATTCCTATATATATGGTATTACTGCATTTCTAAGTGCAACTGTCATGGCTTAGTGGTTCAGTACTTTGACTATGGTGCATGGTATCCTGGGTTCGAACCTGGCCATTGCTTTTTATATTTTATGACTGTCTACACAGGCTAGGAGGTGTGTCTGTGTAAAGGCAGTTTTGATACAGCTTGCTCAACGTTGCCCGTCGGTTAGCTTGTTGGCATGGTGCGCAGCTCCGCGCAAACGGGTTACACCAGTTTACGCGTGGTTTGGCTGTCAGCACGCATATTACGCTCAGCTCAGCTACGGGCACACAGTTTCAGCTTGTTAAAACGCTGCTCAACCCCGGGCACTTATTCTACACCTATTAAACCACTGCTCACCTACGGGCACTCATTCTACACCTGTTAAAACACTGCTCACCTATGGGCACTCATTTTACAACTGTTAAACCACTGCTCACCTACAGGCAGATATCCTCAACTTGTTAGACTGTAGCTCAGCTATGGGCACATCTCACATTTTTTTTTTATTTTTTATCTCACATTTCTTCAAAATACATGGCCCATTTCATTACATTTTACATAAAATATAATTTTATATATGTACATATATGTCAGGGACTTGTTTCGTGCTTATTTCACTAAAAATATAAATTGATGTTGTGGGGGCTCGAACCATGACTGCCTCCTCTTCAGCCAACGTCTCTACCGCTACGCCATTGCTTCTTGGCTTACTTTGCATATTTAGTTCTTATATGCTTTTCCACTGTCTGCTAACTGTGGCTAAGCGACGGGCACACCCGCGCAAACGAGCGCACTAACGGGCAAACATCTTTACAACTTAAAAAAAATATATATAAGATGTTCATTTATACATTATATGTTTATAGTCTGTGGGGGCATGTGTTGTGTTGTGTTTATTCACATTTACACGGACTCTGTCGTGGGGGTTTACTTTCGGGACTTTTACTCTTCTGGGGGCGTGTCCGTTTGCAGGGCTCGCCCTACGGACACGCCCCCTACTGTCTTCCATGGACTATGTTAGCCTTAGGTGTGATTCAGCATGCCCTCATGCATATGCATGACATGTTGACATCACACCGTTTAACTGCAGCCTCCGTGTAAGCCTTGTAACTCTTACAGGGAGGCTTCGTGAATCCTGCCCATTGTGTCCAAAAGTCAAACTTGCCATTCAGAATTTTGGCAGTAATTCTTTCCTTGAGAGAGTTCCAGTTCACCCTCCTTTGCTTGCAATTCTTACATTTTGGACTGAAGATTAATTAATCCATAAAAAAATATCACTTGAGGAAAATGAAAAAACAGCTTAACTGCTCATGTTGCTGTACCTTGTTCTGACCAGCGGTTCCAACTAAAGGGGCTGGTGTTTTCCTTTGATGTGCTCATAACATTAGACTTTCTTGGAAAGACAATTTTCTAAACGTATACTATAGTGCTGTTGTTGTCTAGATTAACATGTCTTTATGCCAAATGGTGACCTCTTAATGACATGTACTGCTTCAACGTAAACCTGATGGTGAAGAGAGGAAGTTATTCAGGCAAAAAAATGTATCACTCTGAAAATGCAGGAAACACATATGTATTTGTTTGTTTACCATTCTGAGGATGTTTGTCTCAAAATGTCTTTTTGTTATAATGCACAAATTTTAATATGTGCAGGAAGTGATCTCTGTACATAAGATGGTGAAAGATGTCAGAGCAGTAGATTTCTGGACCACTTTTTTTTCATATTTTATTTTGCAAAAGTCTAATGCAATTAATATTATTGAAACACTAAATGCTTCACATATGTCAGACTACATATATTAAGAAATATGTCATGGCAACAAGGTCACTGTGCATGTTAATTTAAATAACCATGTATCGGTACATGCAATGCACATCTTCATCAAGGAAGATATATCTATAATTTCCAAGGAGAAAAGTAAATCTACAGCTGATGCAAGGCGGTGGTATTTTTCTGCCATCATCCTGTGCTGAATTGCTAATAGCTTGATGTCAATTCCATAGTTGGTAATAAACTCAATCAGCTCTAATTGGTAAGTAATATATTGCCATATATTGTTCTGCATGATGACATTGTTGATAATGACGAGATATTCAAACTCATGGAAATTGGCAGAGTTACAGAGGTGTCCCTACCCTGAAATCCCTTGTCATTTTCCACACCTGTGGCTTCCACAACCTGAAGAATTTCAGTAAGATCTACCTCAATTGTAAGTGATAAGAACAATGTTTCTCTTGCTTCTATTATGCATGGACAGCATACACGTTATTTTAGGTGTGCCTGCGCTAAGTAGAGCTGAGGTATTTATATTGTTACAAGTTGTTGTGCCACAACTTCAGAAATATGACAATCATCTGCCACTGTAGAACATATGTTAATGTCAGAGACAGAAGTGCATTTTAAATTTCCAGCACCTATGTTTGCATGCACTGTGTTATGTGCATCATTAATATTAAATGATGCAAGCAGTGACTCGCTTTGTCCAACATTTTCTTGCGTAACAGTGGTAGCAGATTTTTTTTTTTGTTGAGGTTCTTTATGCTCCTGTCAAAATGCATTAACTCCTTTAAAATATCTAAGTAATAGTAGTAAGACATCAAGAAGAAAACAAAATGAATTCAGTCTGTACTCCCTTACTGGGCCAGTTCTCAGGCAATTCTTAGCATGGTGTAGTATTTTATATACTGGTCAGGACACTAGTGCCCCACTGTATCAGTAAACAATCAAGCAGTAATTTATATTACCCTACTGTGAAATCAGAAACTCATGATTTACAAACTTCATCAAGGCACTCAAGACAGACAGTACACAGTACTGTGTGGCATGCGATACAGTAATAAGGGCATTGTTCTCCACTATGTCAGGAAACATGCAAACAGTACTTTGTAGTTACCTTTTGGGAAAGTCGCAACATTGTTTTTTTTGTTTTGTTTTTTTTTTTTGTTTGTTTGTTTTTTTTGATTCATGACCAAATCCTTGAGTTGAGAACATCACTGCTTAACAATGAAAAAAGTGAACTCGCCGCCCATTAAAGAACTAATCACTTACTCATTTCTTTTCTGTTCAAACTGCTACATTATGTCACTGCCACATCAATCTGCTTAACTCATTCCCACCATCACTTCCTACAACCTCAGAAGGCATTCTCATTCATAGCCAGTTATTCAAGAACACAGAGAAGACTTCATTGCACTAATTACATCTTCTGTCTTCTAGACCCCTAGCTCTCTCTAGCCTGCAAACTCTGGCAAGCACCCCATCCTAACATAAAAGATCACTCCACCTTCACTAACTTCAGACCCCTGTTTACTCCTACCTGATTAAACAAACTTGGGGATTCAATAAACTCCGTGTAGGCTTAACGCAAAGCTGACACAGAATTTACATGTTTGCTAGGAGATCAGCAGAGCTAATTACATCTTCACACCGCAAACCATGTTTAAACATACACAAGCGAGGTCTATTGGCTAGCAACAGAGTTCCCAGCCAGAAAACTATGTTAAGCAACACAGACAGCAGCAGTCATGTAAACCTGTTTACCTACGGGTAAACTAGGTCAGTGTGTTAGTGTGATATACCAGACAGAATACCAGTGTTATGAATAAAGCAATGTATATCATTCCAACACATTATATGAAAGTGTATACAGTGCAGACTACTGTGGAAATGCGTCATGCAAACTGAACAAAAGTTGTGTAAACGATCCATAATGGTACATAGACTGCCATTTAAAAAAAGCAGTCAAGGGAAGTGTGTGTATTGAATAGGGCACACAGATGAATTGTAGGAATGAACACAGGAAAACAGGACAGGTGAAACATCATAATGTACAGCAGATGAGAACACGTCAATTATGACAGTTGTAGCAGAAACCCTAATCACATATTGACCTGATACAGTGTGGACTGCACAGTGAATGTATATTATGTGACGGTCACACAAGGTGGTATAACAATGGAGAAGACTTTTTTTGTGGTATAAGCATCCTGGCAAACAATGAAGAGGACATATATAAGGGATGTTACATACAATAGGAGTTAGATGCATATTGTGAAGTTGTGCAAAATGAGTTGCCTTAATATGACTAATGTCAGCAGAGGTCTCAACCAAGTGGAACTTATAGTTACAGGCTCATGGACAACAGTAAACAGACACATGCACAGTCATGGATAATATCAGAATAATATCAGCGGTAATCTCATGTCTCTGACATAACATATGTGATTGCGAGTGATCATAGATGGTTCTGCATGAACACACTTGTACAACTATTATGAGTTGTCAGCAATCTATGAGGGGAATCAAGCACACTGTCCTGACACTGTAACATCTGCTGGAGGTGTTAGGAGGACACTGCTATACCTGTATGTGAGATTATGATCAATCCAGGCTAGTTGACAGGCGTGCATGGCATATATATATGGCACAATCCACATTGTCACAAATGTAACCCATGCCATCAATGCTGTCAATCAGTTGTGTATGTACTGTGTGCATCAAAACATGTATCACACATGCATGTGGTATAACACCTTGATGGGGGTTCTGCACCATCAGACACTAACGTTTATGCAACAAAAAAAATACTTGGGTATGGCCAATAAGATGTGTAGGAGCTCAGTGTGGCATAAGTGGTACATCTGACTTATACGTCTCTGGAAGATGTGTAGGGAGGTACATGATAAAGGGTGTATTGTACTCAGTAACTAATGTGATGACACCTGTGAATTATGGAAATATAATGGCCTTTGATGTGGATATGCTGCACATACTCAGGAGTTGTGTTACGCACAAGGGAGTAGTCACCACTGTGGGCACATGCTGGTGGACGTTCCACATGCAATCTACCTCAGTACATAGGTCATATACCACTTAGTTTGCTCATAGGTGCGTGCTGCCTACATTGTCATTAGGTTGTGTGTTTACTTTTATAACATAAGAAATCCCCCCCATGATTTTGTTTTATTGCATGTGTCTTCATGGCTGTGACGGCAGACTTTTGTGTGTGTTGATACAGACTGTATTATACTAATATCACAGCTAGATTCAATGATTGTCCACAATCTGCAGTCCTCCAGACAGCTGTTTGTACACAGGATGTACATGTCATTCTGGACACCTGTGAATTAAATAATGAACAGGAAATGGCTTAGGACACAGCCCTGAGCTGCGCATCTGATCACTGGACTCTAGATATATGTCACTTCTTGCACTTCAGCATATTAATATATCATGTATGTGATCCAGTGGTCTACCCACTTGGTGACATAGGCGTTTATAGCCACTTGTGACAGTGTGGCAGTAATACCTTAGTGTGGATTTATGTCACCTGTCTTGGCCTGGTCAAGTTCCACAGTATGATAGTGTTGGATCTAGGACTATTGAACGAAAGTTCAATTGTCCGAATCCACAATAACTGAACGCACTTTAACGAAAGTGCTTTCACCGAAAAAGCGCTTTTGTTAAAGTGCTTTAGAAAAAAAAAACAAACAAAACAATAAATCTTCTTTTATGCATGGGGGCAAGCCCCCCTCCACCCCCGTGGGTGGGGGGCTGTGCCCCCCTCACACCCCCTACTTTTATATTCTCACTCCGAGGTCGCACTACAGTGGGGACAAGGGAATTTTCCCTTAACTGCACCATAGTGCAACCGGCACAACAAGCATACTTATCCGAAAGTGCTGCTTTGGTGAACAGCACTTTCGGTTAAGTATGTTTGGTGATTTCTGCTTTGGCAGAAAGTGCTGTTGGGGATTTGTATGGATCCCATAGTGTTGTCATCATACACCCCCTTGTTGACCTTCTTGAGGACACCTAACAGATGTAACAGACATGGATGTAGCATGAATAAATCACACGTGTTTTTCATATACAGCCAGGATAGTACCAGTGTCCATTTAGAAAAGGTCCGTGATAACATGTTGGTCTGCCTCACAAATGAGGAGAGTCAGGATGTGTCTATATGTGCATGCATCAGGTGCTGTTTTCCCCCAATCAGATGAATGCATGTTGATGTACATCCTTCTATGGGAACATATTTCATCTGGAAGCTGTGTTAAAGTATGAATCCAACCGTGTCTGGTAAGTCCATTTTCTGAGTCACTAATTAGGCAGTCGGTTATTTTGTCATAGCCCAATGATTCTGTGTTATTAGCTGTACAGAGTGCACAGCTGTACTGTCCTCCTTAACTTCGAAACTGAGTAAGGTTTGCATGTATATTTTGTCTGATGGACAATGGCAATTGGGGGGGTGACATTTGAGACAAACAGTCAGCTAGTGGAATGCCCTTACATTCCGGTTGTGTAAGTCTGGTGGCATCCACATGCACATCTATACTTAGCTGTGTATTCCACTTAACATTTCAATTGTGTTGGAATACATGATTTGTGAAAAGACCTACCCATACAACCATTGTCATTCATCACATTCCACACACGGGTACCATGCACGCAGTCATACAACTGTATCAATGTCATGTATTTACATCAATTGCACAACATATGCCTATATGTGCTCATGGGCAAGCTGTGCTTGAGCAGCCTGATACCATATCAGGGCACATTACAGATCAGTTGTTTTTGGCTCATGAAGAACATTTCCTGACACAAATGCTAAAAGTCACACAATGGTGCTGCTGACCCCCTCAATAATCCTTGGTTCTAGCAACACAACTGCACATATAATGAATTCCCCAATGTTACAGTTGTATCAATACACGTGATACATTGTTGCACATATCACAGATTAACAAAATGTGTATGAAACAAGATTTATGTAACCATGTAATCAAAATTAATTTATATTGATGTGTGTCACAGAGCATTTAATGATGGTATGTAGATGCTTGCACACCTATGCCATACTGCAATTGTCACTGTAATGGTGGAATGTGAACTGTGTTGAAGATTGATCTGCATCACTGCAACAACACATGTTCTAATATGCAAATAATATACAAAAGGTGTATCATACCATGTCACTCACGTCACTCAACAACAAGTACTGTTATGACTCTCTCATATTTCATATTGGGGTGAATTACTTGAGATGTACCTCTCTGGATTTTATGAAGAGACATGATTCTTCAGTCTCTGGCAAAGCAGTATGGTCTGTCAACCATATAATCCCAGTCTGACAGACACTGGATCCCCCTGGATTGACACCAGAAGCTAAGACAATTGTTGAAGTTGATCATTTTTTGTTTGTATTGAGGCATCATCCTGGTTGAAGGTAGAATTGCTGCTTAGGGCTAGGAACATACCTGCCTTGGACACATAATCTGAAAGCTCAGTTATGTTACATAGGGTAGTACTAAGCTAACTGCCCTTGCAAGCCATTTTAAGCCTAACCAATTATCCCTTGTGAGACTCAAACCCTGCACCTTGTGTTTGTAAGGCAAACACCTTAACCATTAGGCCACCCTCCCAACCCCTCTCTTTTTGTATAGTCCAGTGAGGTACATCTGAAGTCATTAACTCCAACATGGACTGTGACAGAGTCATAACAGTACTTGTTGTTGACAGACTTGAGTGCATGCATGATTTGGTGGATCCTGGTGCCTGACAGGCAGCTGACAGTGACCGTATCCTTGCCCAGCCTGGTGAGGGGGAAATCTGTGTGTCTCATTATGTTGCCTAGGACCAAGATACTTGGTTATAAGGTGTTTTGCCTTAGTCAGTTATTAGGTGAGACACTGACGTGTGTGCATGTTTTATGTGAATAAAAATAAATAGAACTGCAGAATAAAACAATCACAGCAGCAAACACAATATAAAATGAAGCAACAGTACAGTAGTTCAAGAAAAAGCAAAAACTCCACTTATTTTTTGAAGATTTTAGTGAATACCTTGGATTCTCTTAGATGCACTTCAGGTCTCTGGCTTACAACACCAAACTCTGAGCAACTCTGCCAAACTGAGCACAAACCCGTCCAAATGCAGTGCTTAAATACAGGCAAATTTAAACAGCTCTAACATAATCTACCAATAGAAAAGCCCCTCACAGAGCCTTTATTCCAGCAGTCTATGCTATTTAAGGTAGATGAATCAAAAAATACAAGTCCATAATAAAATAATCACAGCAGTAAAAACAGCATAAAGTGAAGCAACAGTACAGTGGAAAACAGTACACAAGTGCAAAAAAGGCCAGACTGAACACAAACTCACAAAAACACTGTGCTTACTTTATTTTTTATTTTTCTTAATTTATTTTACATTTATTGACCAGGAATGTAAGACTGGAACGAGGTCCATTTACAGCGGATGCCCAGGGATAAAAGCGCCACATTAAACAATATTTGCCGTGGTAATCATACAAGCAAAAAGACAAATCACACAAGAAATAATATATATTTACAATGGATTGTTCCAAGCAAGCTTACTTTGCACATAGTTAGGCCCCAGATGGAAGTCATAGAGGAGTTTAACACTGTAGCATGTAGACAGTAAGCAGAGAAGAGAGGAAGCTAAGGAATGGAAGAAAGAAGGAAAGTATTTATGTGATGCAAGGACAGAGCCAGGAATCCATAAGCTGTGACTTAAGTGATTTTTTGAACTGTGATATAGATGGTGCAGAAGACACATTCTGGGGAGATTATCCCACTTTCTAGCTATGGCATGAGAGAAAAGAGCTCTCCCTGCAGTGTTGTTGGCGTTGGATATACAGAGGAGGGTTTTGTTTGATGAGTGGAGAGGATGATTTGCCGAATATTGGGTTAGTAGCTGGTTTAGAGCTGGAGTCTTGTGAGGAATCTTTAGAATGTTGTAGGTGAGAACTAGTTGGTGGTAACTAAGTAACTGAGGAAGTTCTAGCCACTGTAGTTCCTTTAGGCGAGGCAATGATGGCTTCTAAAAGCAGAGTTATTGGCAAATTTTGCATCTTGTTGTAACATGACTCAAGTTTGTCTAGGTCTATTTTCCTGATGTGGGTTAGGATTGGTGCTGCATACATCAGGGTAGACAAAAGGTGGGTTTGGGCTAGGGTAACCCGTGCTTGGTCTGATAGGAAGTTTTTGTGTTTGTATAAAGTTCCCATTTTTTATGTACTTTTTTGATGATTTGAGAAATATGGACATCAAAGTGAAGATTTTTATCTATTTCAACACCAAGGAGCTTAGTATGGTGAGAGGGAGAAATTGCAGTGCCATTACTGGAGGTGATAGTGAAGGAAAGAGGACTGGTTTTGGATTTGTTGGGGGTAACTAAGAGTAATTTGGTCTTGTTGGGGTTTAGGATAAGTTGGATATCAGTGATCCATTTTTCCATGGAGCTGAAGGATTCCTGGGTAAGTTGTTGTAAAGTGGTTAGGGGATGGGGCTGAGCAGATTAGAGTAGAATCATCTGCGTACTGTATAAGTGATGCATGCTTGGTGGAGGTGTGTAGTTTGTTGGTGAAAATGGAGAATAGTAGTGGCCCCAATATTGAGCCTTGTGGAACACCTATGGTAGTTGGCAGTAGAGGTGATAGCACACATTACCATTGAACTGATTGTTTCCTGTCAGAGAGATAGTTTTTGAACCAGGCAGTAGTGGAGGGGGCAAAGGACAGGGAGGATAGAGTGTCTAAAAGTAGGGTATGTGAGACCATGTCAAATGCTTTAGAGAGATCTAAGAATATAGCTATTACAAAATTTCTGTTATTTCTAAGTTGGTTAACCTGATTAGTAAAAGAGAAAAGTGCAGTAGTTGTGCTATGGTTTGGGCAGAAACCATGCTATGTGAAGGAGGATTTCATTTCTCAAGGAGCTTAGACAGGGGGATAGGATAGCAGTGGTGCGGTAGTTTGATAGCTCATAGGAGTTGCTGCCTTTGTGTAAAGGGATAATTTATGACACTTTCCATAGCTGAGGGATGTATGCTTCCTGTATGGAGCGGTTGATAAGAACTGAGACAGGGTAAGCTAAGGATTCTGCTGCTATTTTTAGGAAATTAGCAGGTAAACCATCGACTGCAAGAGTGGTAGGTTTCAGTTTTAAGAATATTTTTTTAATTATGGAGGGTGGTACGGGTGAGAGTGTAAAGGAAGGTATATTATTGTGACTTGTAGTGGGGGTGGATATAGAGTTATTCCTGAATAGTTGGGTAGATAATGACAGAATAGATTCTGTGAAGTGATGATTAAATTAAGAAGTTATGCTGTCATTATTATTGTTGATGCTTGGAGCTGGGGTGGTAGTTTTACTGGGTTTTAGAAGGGAATTAATAGCTTGCCAGAACTTTTGGGGGTTTTCTGGAGTGTTTGTTTTGGGTACCTAGGAAGTAGTTCTGTTTATCCAGTTTTGTTTGTTTTTTGGCCTGATTCCGAAGTTGTTGATAATTTTGTCTGTCTAGGCTAGTGTTATTATTTTGCCAGATCTTCCAGGCTTTATCTCTGGACTTTAGTAAGGCTTTTGTGCTCCTACTCAGCCAAGGGCATAGTTTTCTTTAGTTCCAAGTTCTCTAATGGGAGCAACTGTATTAAGGACAGTCATAAAAGTACTGTTGAAGAACTCAACTGCCTGGTCTAATGCTAGAGTTTGTAGAGGATGCCAGTTACATTGTTGTAACATACTGTTAAGAATTAGCAAATTTACTTTGTGTTTATCCCTAGTTTAATTATCTGCGGTGGTGGTGCTGCGGTAGCATTGTCGCCTCACAGTAAGACGCTGTCTGGTTCGATTCTCAGCTAGAACGTCTTCTGCGTGCAGACATGCGTGAATGTGCGTACCTTCATTGAAGGTTGTGCGTCAGGGCTGGTAACTCGGCACGTAAAAGTCAACTACCAATCATTAGTGGACCAGAGTTCTGCTGTGGCGACCCCTAACCGGGAAAAGCTGAAAGACACAACAACTTATAAAGTAAGGGTTTGGGTATGTTTACACGTTTTTGAAGGAGGAATGTGGGGAGGTGATCACTAAGCTCATCAGGTAAACAGCCCACATGGTAATTTTGTTTGGGGAAATTTTCTAAAGTCCAATTGAGGATTGATTGTTTTGGGGATTTTCTGTCAACTCTGGTGGGTTCTTGGATTAGTTGTGAGAATCCAAATAAGTTAATATGGTTAGAGGGACTGTTAGAGTTGCAGGCTAACCAGTCAAAATTTAGGTCGCCTAATAGGATAGTTTCTTGAGGCAGGTTGATTGTAGCCCATTGTAAGATTTCCTCGATTATAGGAGAGTTGTTTCCTAGAAGGATGTAACTACAGAGAATGTTGATTCTCTTTTTGTTGTTTAGAGATAAAACAGAGCCTAATGTTTCGGCATTCAGAAATTTTGGTAGTGTGGTTTGCAGAGGCTGGAGGTTAAGTGTGTTTTTAAATAGAATTGCAACTCCGCCTCCCTTCTTGGCACCTCTGTCTAGTCTTAGGATTTCCTGAGGGGAGAATTTCTTCATTTTGTGTGGTGGGTTTTAGCCGGGTCTCAGTAATGGTTAGTATATCTGGGGAGTAGTGGGCTTTGAAGGTGTGTAAGTCATGTAGTTTGTTAGATATACTTCTAGAGTACTTCTACAATTTAAAAAGCTCTAACAAGAAATAATGTAATGAAATAACTTTTTATTTTACATTCACTGTGTGTTTTCTTAGGGAAGTGTGTTTAAGCAGCATTGGGTAGAGGTAACCACACCATTAAAAAGCCATTCACTGTCACTTGGCATTGGTGTGCAATGCCAAACTCCATGCAAACACAGAGGCCAAAACGTGAAGGGTTCTATTGCTTTTTTTTACGTGTGTTGTGTCTGATTCTATTTTTTGACCAGATTAAAGGTGTTAAAATAGGGTAGATAAGAAAGTGGTGAAATGGGGGCAAGCAGGGGGAAGAACAAAGGAAAATCAATATAAGAATGGGCAGGAGGCAGTGGGAAAGAGGCCTAGCTATCCACTTCTCCAACAATATAAATTGAAAATATGTTCAGAATATTAGCAGAATTTGGACTGTCACATGAACAAAGAGGGGTGACAACAACACAATTATGTTGTAGAGCCAATTGGATGGAATCAAGTGTATTAAGAAGACAATTATATAAAGTAGAGATTTATGTATGGGATGATATATTTTTTTGTGGGACAGGTGTTTATTTATTTATTTTTTTTACTTCAGTAAGAGTAGAAAGCTGGGTAATGGATGAAGGTATTTCTGGGTCAGGTAAGTAGTGTAGGTGAGGAAGCAGATGCAAACAAGCAGGACAAACAAGACAAGACATAAGGATGGTGAAGGACATGACAGGTTCGGGACACCATGGTTGGGGCTAGGTTGGGGACAATAGATATCTATGCCCATCAAACATGGGAACTGCGAGACTCTATTCCTCACCTGCAGGACTGCCATCACTGTCCCCTTTACTCTGCTGACTTTTGGAGTGATTGGTGTCCTCCCATGAACCATAAAGGAGAGCAGCCTCTCCATCCATCATAGGCATGCACCAATGGTGCTGTGCATGACCCTACGCACCAACCCTGGCATGTCCTGGTGGGTTATAAAATCCCCACATCCACCACTACTCCTGGAGGGTACCACAGCACCAGCTGCAAGAGTGATGCTATCTGATGTGGATGGCCCAGATAGTGCAGGGGCAGCAGAATCAGTACTTCCAGGTTGGGTCCCAGATGTGCCTGGTGTCAGTGCAGGAGCCAGTGGCGCAGGGGCAGGCTAAACAATGGGGGATGACCTACCTCCCTGTATTGTAAATCATTTTGTGATTTATTAGAGATGGATGACATGGAAAAGTTTTGATGACACATAGAAAATAAAAAGAAATAAGGGTTAGTGCCATAATATGTGACATACAATGCGTTATCACAGTAATAAAGTATTTTATCTCAGCTTTTGCATTTAAGTATACTTCTTAGCAACTGCAAACTATAAGTACGGATTGATCAAAGTAATCCTTGCAATGTGCATATAGTACACATTTGCTTGGTCCAGGTATAGAGATTAAGTTAACAGCAGGGCATTTATGCCACTTTTGTTGAAATTAAAGTATGTATATTTTTAAAGGATTTTACTATATATATATATATATATATATATATATATATATATATATATATTTGTTATTTATGACATTTGAACCCACAACAACTGACTACAGTGTTAGACTTGACTCTTACAATTGTCTTGTGCTACAGACTGATGCATGTATGCATGATTAATTTTACAGTTAGGATATGTATGCTTAATATGCTACATCTGTACAGAAAATAAATACATTTAGCTGAAATAATAGTTTTGTTCTAATGCATACATACTGCTTACATCCCTCAGTCTCTTTCTAGATGGTCAGAATGGCTCTCTATATTCACCTTAATCTCTGCATTGGCTGTGTAATACAAAGAGGAGAACAAGAGAAGAGCATTATGCATACCAGTCTTGCCTATATGCAACTTTCTATCTACTTTCTATCTACTATAAATTCTCTTTATCAGTATACTTACACACCTGTGGGATGACAGCAGTCCTGAACTCATCCAGCCACTGGTTGAGTGTATCCCTCTTGTATCTTTTCAGGTCATTAAAGTGATGCCAACACTGTTCTCCAGTGTGTGGAATGCCAGTTGCACTGGAGATAAACTTTGGCAAGACTATTCTAAGCCTCAGACTTGTACTGGGAGCCGGTACAGTCCCCCCTGCAAAAGCCTTCAGCTGTGGCACTTTACAAGAAGTCCAGTAAAGATTCTGGACTCCTCAATGCCCCACCTCTTCACCCTAAATTGGGTACCTTCCCTTCTACCACCAGACATGTCCAACCAGGAAAAACAGCAATAGTTAAAAATGATTTCCTGCCAATTCCTTTTACTGCAAGTGAAGAGCAACAGTGCCAAATAGAGATGAAAGCAGTTTTTGAAAGTAGAAAGTTAATCTGACACTTGGCATTAGTTTGAGGGATATTTGACTGCTGGAACTGTTAGGTGATTTAACTTTGCAAATGTACTGGGGGCATCAATTTTATGACTTGACACATTTTTGGGGGGTTTTACAATGTGGGATTCAGACTTATGCATAACAGACAAAACATTTTCTTACACAGTGTTGATTTTTCATCCTTGCCACAGAATTGCTTCTCATACTCATGAATTATATATAAATACATGTGACAGACTGAAGGGTTAACCATATATTTGTATGACCTGATATGGTCCTGGTTTACACATCCCTGTGTGTAAGACTATTATTGAAGTTTGGAGACCATCCAAGACCAGAGAACACAAATAAGATTACAAAAACATATTAGTCAGTATACCCTCCCTCATACAAATAATTCATATGAGTTTACTAAAACTGAGTGTACAGCCCTTAATAAAATTGGGAGTGTGTAATATTTTTTCATGTGAATTTTAATATAAAGTAAAATGGAATAACAGTAAGAATATTTGGAATTTGTTTGCTGCATTAGAACCTAGGATCATCTGTATTGTGGCCCTACAGTTACACCTGCTGCCACAGGAATAGTTAAAAAACAGGTGGATTTTTTTTTATTCATTATTAACTTCTGTGTGTTAACTGCTGCACAACTCTGCTTAATGTGTTTGCATAGTGCCCAACATACTTGATAGAATGTATCCATCTTTACATTGTCTACTGTCTAATTCTTCTCTGCAGGTGTTGGGGAAGGTTGCTGACTGCTGCTCACTGCCACTTAGCATGTTTGCACAATGGAAAGCAAAAAATGTAACAATGTATCCGTTTTGAAACTGAGACTGTCTGGTTCTTGCCTGCAGGCATTCTGTCTGCTTTGTGTGTGGGCCATCAGTCCAGGTTTGCATGACTTTAAGTGACCCGCAAACAAGAGAACCAAAGCTAAACTTGATTTATCTATGTGAGCAGTGTTTCTTAGATTTCATCCTTAAAAGACAAATGTATTACTTGAACCATGATCTACAGATAGTTTATACTGTGTGGATTACCATGTTTAGCAGATGTACCACACACACACAATTCATAGGCATAGTCTATGTAATGGTTATCATAGAAGTACATTAAATGACATTTATTATATTTATTCGTTTCCCATTTTTGCACTAAGCCATTCACCACACAAATACTGGTATTAATGAAAAAAGTTGTATAAAATAAACTACAAAATTATGAAAGATTTTTACATAACTCTAGATTTAAACTCACATCAGTTAACCTACAAAACACAGCATTGGTATCTTATCCCTCTTTGCCACAGAAACAGCTTTGCAGCAGGAATGAAAATCATTGTGCATACAAGCAAGTCCAAAATCATTCGCAGTATTAATGCAAGCTCCCCTACATTCCCCATACCCCTGCTACTTAAATATACCAACTCTGAGATTGCACTACAGTGAATAGAACGGTAAAGTTACCATTCTGCACTGTCTGGTGATCTCACTTGATCAGTTTCAAGATTTCAAAACTTCGAACATCTAAACATTGGGATTGTGATATTCCAGGTTTTGAAGTTTCAAAATTGCAAAGTGGACCCTAACAAGATATGGCACATGTACACTTCTGAGTGTTTGTACATGTAATAATTTCAGATGTAGTGCAATGAGTGATCATAAAACCATTTATCACTATTGTTTGCAGAAATGCCGTGCTGGCTTATCTTTATGCTCATTCTTCTCTTATCTGAGCAGCAATCAGATACATGCAGTGTGTAAGGCATTTTGTATCATTGTCCTTAAAAGGTGTGAGAATATTAAATGGCAATAATATACAGTTTTCAGCAAATGCATGGGAGGTTGGATATTACTGAAAAGAAACTGTGAAATGTGCTGCTTACTTACATTTAAAACCTTGATACAATTACTTCTACACTTTAAGTGTAACCTGCCTGACACACCCACTGGAGGTAAGGGAGTCTGAATTGTTGTTGTGTTTTCCTTCTCCCAACCAGTGATCATTCACAGTTGCAATCCATTACCAAGAAACACTGAGGGAGTGCCTGAGTTATGTTTACATCTGCAGCACAGAGCCAAGAATTTGTGATTCAGCAATTCTAATGAGTTCACACCTCATTTGTATCTTCACCATGCTCATAGGCCTGAATGTATACTATAAAAGGGAACTATGTAGCTAGGAAACCTGAAGGTGAGAAAACTTATTTATGTGGATGACACAAAAGAAGCTTTTTATTAATTTGGATTTATCTGCACAGAAGACTATTGTTATTGATAAGGTATGATTACATTTTTCAGTTATATACTGGATTTACTCACTTCACTAGAAAAACTATATATATATATATATATATATATATATATATATATATATATAGATAGATATATGTGTGTGTGTGTGTGTGTGTGTGTGTATATATATATATATATATATATATATATATATATATATATATATATATATATATATATAAAATATATATATATATATATATATATATATATATATATATATATATATATATATATAGGTCTACTTTATGTTACCAAAAGCCATAAAACTGAAGACGAAATGGTCGAGACCAGAATAACAAAACTTAGAATACCAAACTGCATCTTTTTTCTCAGGGCAATCCTGGAGCTGCTATATTTAGTTAGTGGGAGTGTGCGGACATAGCCCCCCATGTAGGTGGGTTTAGATACTACAGTGTGTTGTAGTGTAGTTTTGGGCAGGTGTTTACTTGTCTTAGGAAAAAAGACGCACTTCAGGTTGCTAAGTTTTGTTATTATGGTCTTGACCATTCTGTCTTCAGTTTTATGGAATTTTCAGTAATGTAAAGTAGACTGTGTGCGTGTGTTTATTAATATTTGTATACATACATATATATATATATATATATATATATATATATATATATGTGTGTGTGTGTGTGTGTGTGTGTG
This sequence comes from Protopterus annectens, assembly GCF_019279795.1. Lineage (NCBI taxonomy): Eukaryota > Metazoa > Chordata > Ceratodontiformes > Protopteridae > Protopterus > Protopterus annectens. Next base: position 804,119,253 of record NC_056735.1, read on the forward strand.
TGTGTGTATATATATATATATATATATATATATATATATATATATATATATATATATATATATATATATGTTTTGCTATTGTTACAGCTTTGTTTGCTATCAAACTTTGGTTTGTGTATGACTGTGATATGTGACAACCACATAACCCTTTTTATATTTGAATAACTAAGTTTTTGGTTTCTCCAGTGGGTAATATTAAAAAAAAACTAATAATATGTATTATATCTAAGCAGGACTTTTATTTATGTGATATATGTGTAGTATGCTTCATTTGTGTTTTATGTCACTTAGGATTATGGCACCCAAGCATCCCATTCCCCGCAAATCCCCCTTCAGTGATGCTAAAAATTCTGTGATTGTCCAAGCATTTCTGAAATATGGTGCCTTTCTGATTGAGAGAGGATGCAGGGATATGTCTGGAAGAATGTAAATTTGGAACTAGATAATAAACAATATCAATGCTGTGGGGTGAAGCAGCAGGACATATGATCAGGTACATCATAGGGCCACTGACATGATTTCATTGGCCTTTAGAAGAAAGGCTTGAGTGGCCCGTTGACAGCTGGTTACTGGGAGGGCTGCTACATAGCCGCCACTGACACCAAATGAAGAGTTCTTGTCCACTGTCAGGGTTCCAGAGAGCTCAGTGGAAAGTGCATGTCAGCATGCAATTGATGTTGGAGCTGCTGTTTCTGGAAAGACAAGTTTGTCCCAGGAGTAGCTTCCAGGTAGGCTTACCTTTATCAATTTTTAAATATTTCTTGTATAGTATAATATTGAAAGCAATACTTAAGTTGGTTTGATACATTTTTTTTGGAGGACTAGCTATAGATTAATACTTTGACTTCATCATTCTAACACACTGGACCAGCTCGTCTCATCCCCCAGAAGGGGAGATAACCTTCTGGACCTGGTTTTCACCAACATGGGTGAACGCAGCACCACTCCCATAGTATGTTCTTCCCTGGTGAGATCAGATCTTTGGTCTCTCTCATTCAAAGTTTCTACCCCACCCAACACCCCTCCCAGCCAAAACCAGGCAAAAAAACTTCTCAAAAGCTGACTACAACCTCCTAAGGGAGGGTATCAATACCTTCAAACCACCGATCCCCTCAGATGATGCAGACAATGATGTTGAACAGTATGCCAGTGTAGTATACAAGCACCTGTACAACTGCATGAACTCAGCCATACCCAACAGAACTAAAAACCTCCTCCTCCTCTAGGAAACACAAACCTGCCTGGTGGACATCTTCTATCAACAGTCTTTACAACAAAAGGACGAAACTGTTGTCCAAGGGTAAAAAGGAACAAATCCAAAATTGGAAAAAACTCCCTCCTCAGCCTTAACAAGCAAATTAGATCACTAGTAAAAACGTCCAAAGCCAGTTATGAATTGAAACTAGCATCTGAAACAAAAGGAAACCACAAAACTTTCTTGAGCTATGTCAGGAACCTCCATGGCAAAGCCCAGGTTTTTTCTGAATTAGTAATTAATGGTACCACTTACACTGTTCCTGTTGCCTTAGGCAATCTGCTAGCTGATAGGTTCAGCACAAACGTCACCCCACTATCCCACCCCCAAAGGCCCATTCCACATCCCCGATACTTGTCCCGCACCTCACATCTCCATAGATCAAGTGTTAAAGGCCCTATCAAAGGCAAAGAACACATCTTCCATGGGACCTGATAGTAACCTAGGCTGTATTCTGCACCATCTCCAGCAAGAACTAGCCTTGCCATTGAGCACCCTATTCAACCACAGCCTTATTACAGGCTTCATTCCAGCAGAGTGGAGAACTGCCATTGTCATCTCCTTGCGCAAAGGTGGTGCCACTACTGACCCTTGAAACTTTCACTCCATTAGCTTGACAAGTCTGATCTATAAAGCCATGGAGCATATTATTATGGATCTCATAAACAAGGACGTAGGCACTCTCTAAGCACTTGACCCCACCCAATTCAGATTTGTCAGGGGCAGATCTTGCCTGTTGAACCTGGTTGACTTTTTTTTTACTGTCACCAAGGCCCTGGATGAGAGAAAGTCAGTACATACAGCTTACCTTGACTAGGCCAAGGCCTTTGACACAATACCCTACTCAGGCATCATCAAAAAGCTAACTCAACTTGGCGTAAATCCCTGTCTCGTCAGGTGGGTGGCCAACTGGCTCACTAATAGGACCCACAAGATCAAAATCGGTGCCACCACCTCTGAAAGCAGACCTGTCACTAGTGGTGTTCCCCAGGGATCTGTTCTGGGACCCCTACTGTTTGGCATCTACTTTTCAGAGGTTCAGGCAAAGACAAAGGGCCTGTGGCTGACCAAGTCTGCAGATAACTGTAAGTTGGGTGCTGTCATTGACTCCCCAGATGATGTTAACATATTGCAAGAGGGTCTCATAACAACAAATGACTGGTGACAAAGTCATGGCCTAACTCATTACATCTGAGTGACACCTGCAGTTCCATCTGCAGTTAACTCCTACTGACTTCTCTAGGCATCAAATATTGCTTGTTCATATTTGCATCAATAATTCCAAAACCATGCTATATGTACAAAGTTTTAAAAGATTTCATCTTAAAGTTTACACAATGGCAAACTCAAATCCATTAATATTTGACCTTTGTCTAGTGCAGGTAAATAGATATTAACTGTTGTTTTTATGATATTAATTTATATAGATATAATTTTCATATTTTCTAAATATCTCAACAACCAAGTAACACAGACAGAACTCCTTAGCCTCATATGAATTTTTGAGCTAGATGAATAAAATGCTGCTGACAGTATTTGTGTAACTTGAGTGGTTGCTAAGATATTGTAAGTTGTTTACAAAATATTACAAGTGTAATAGTTACTCTGTTTACTGGGACTTATAAAATTTGGCTTAAGCTCTAGAAACTAAAGAATACTACTACTATAAAAATAGTCCGTGCTGAAGAGTTTGCCATTTATACTTCTTTCATAACCACTATGGTTCCAGAAATATGAACATTTTTTGAAATGTGGGGACATTATTTGATTCTTTCAAAAGGTTTAGGCTCCACCCATTGGAAGTTACAATGCAAACTTCCTGAGCTCCATTGGAGTGAATGAGTTAAATGCAAAAAACTGTATTATCATACCATTCAGCAAAACCACAGCTCCTACAGCTTATCACATCAATGGCAACTCCTTAGCACACAACCTGTAGTGAGAGACCTGGGTACTCAGGTTGACAACAGTCTCACATTTGACCATCATGTAGTGACAATGGTCAGAAAAGCCTTTTACTTAGTTCATCTCATTAGTAAAGGGATTGCATCCAAAAAAAAAAAGAGGTTATTACCTCTCTGTACTCCTCCCTCATTAGACCTATAATTGAGTAAAATGCCCAGTTTGGTATGTACCTCTTCAAGCACCTGTACCAACTGGAAAGGCCACAGAAATACCTCACAAAAACAATCCATGGCCTCCAACACCTGTCCTATGTGGACAGGCTGAAATCACTATCACTCTACTCGGTATCGTACAGATTGCTCAGAGGTGATCTGTGTCTCGCCTACAAGGCAATATCAGACCCTGCCCTAATAGAGATGCTTCATATCTGGAAGTCTAACTCCTCACACATTATCTGCTCAAAAGGCCTAAATCTAAGATGTGACATCAGCAACTTTAATGGAGAGACAGGTTTGTCTCCCAGAGACTACCCTGTCTCTGGAATAGATTTCCCATACATGTCAAACAGAGTACCTCATTGACCCTCTTCAAGCACAACCTTGATGAGTGGATGGGAAACCACAAATTTGTCCCAGGGGTTCCACCTTTGTCCCTCACTGACAGGGGCAAAAGATGCTGACTGAGATTTCTTTTATTCGGGATAAACTCTTGGCTAGGCTTGTAAGGGCCCCAAGGCCATTAGCCTAGAAGCCTCCTAAGATTCTATGATCCTACAGTTAATAAGGCATTGTGATTCATTACACGTGTGCTTGGGGTGGACATGGTGGACATGTCATCCAAGTTTCAGTTAAATTTACTGTTAATGGACATATAAAGTGACAACATTTTCCTCAGTGTGTTATTGTTATTGTGATGATGGTGTCCTTACATTTTGATTAATTTCTTTTAGGAACATCCTCCCTAGCAAGTGTGGAGTCATCTGCACATGATAAGGCAAACATTTTTATTTTAGTACTGATGAACATTTCACAGAAATATTCATTTATCCTTATGTGTGAGGTGGGTGTCAGGACTGTGTGAGTATTGCTGTACCATCTGTGATAGTGGCACCAGTGTTAGTTTGTTAGCATATATTGAACTGTAGTAGTGTATCAATTAATTTCATTACTGTGTTTATTGCTTATTATTACAGGTGATCCTGACAGTGGAAGTCTAGGACTCTTACTACCTGATGTCAGAGTATCAGCAGACTCTGATGATGATGGTGGCCAAACGCAGGCACAGTTGGTGGGGTGCAGAGGTTGAATCTGACACTGAGGTTGACATTCAGCTATCACCTGTAATTCCATCCGACACAACCAGTAGGCCTACATGAACTCATTCCAGTGAGCCCTCAGATATTTGACAGGTGGATGGTAAGACACTTGATCAGGGTGGTTTAGTTACTGTGGATTCAGTACCTGTTGCCTCTGGCCATAGCCAAAATGTGGTAGAGATGCCATGCAGGAAGGTAGTTAGGGTTGCTTGGAGGAGGCCCGCTGTACACCCCCCACCTGATCATGGTGTATCATTCTGGGCCACTCGACAAATGTTTAGGGCCATCATGGAGGAGCAGGCACTTTCCAAGGAAATGCTTAAGGTTGTAGATGTGGCACAGACTGACATGTGTGACTGCCTCCACTGTGTTCCTGATTCAATTGAGATGAATGACATGTTGGAACAGGCAGTGTCTGTGATAGAACATCTGCTGGGAGGTAGACAGCATCCACATGACCGTAGGTCAGTCACATCATCTGATGATAGCCAGCATGGCCATGCCTGATCATGTTCCTGTAACTGCACTACTTCCATTGCTCCAGCAGTGGTTGAGATGTCCATACCCAGACATGGCAGGCCATGGTGTCATGGTCATGGGAGTAATCATGAGGAGAGCTCATCCATCAGACATAAGTCACATTCAGGTAGCAGTAGTGCATCTGACTGAGGTCATTGATGTGCCAGTACAACTCCTGGCAGAGTGAGTTCATGGGATTGGGGGCAAAGATGATGAACTGTCACCTCTACCATGCTCAGCTCACACCTCTCCAATATACTTGGACATAGAGCTAGCACAGTGCTTGGCTGTGTTCTTGCAGACACTCACACTCCAATTCCACCTGGAGTGCCTATACAGACACACACACACACACACACACACACACACACACACACACACACACACACACACACACACACACACACACACACACACACACACACAGTTACATGGATCAATCGTGAGGCTTAAAGCTCATTCTGTCTCATTGGCCAAAATGTCTGCTTGTTTTTCTTACTTACTCACACACACTCACTACCTTTTGTGTCAACCTGGGCCTCCTGACCCCCCCACACACACACACACAGACACAACACCCAGTGTAAATGATGATAACTGTGCCATATCCTTGCTTTCTATCTTTTGAATTCAGGGATACATAAGTCTTTTGTCTGATGCTCAGGGTGCATAGCTGACTCAGTGCTTAGTATATCTGCTTTTGTAATGCTGTTCTGCAAACTGTACTGCTTTCTTACGGGTTCTCTTAATGTGTACATCCCTCCCAAACTCTTAGACCAACAAAGCTGTTTCAAGCCATAAATAAAAGTGTGACAAAGGCCCAACAATCGGGATAGTATTTAAACAATTCTGGGCTTAGAAACTTAAACAGTTAGTGGAATAACATGTTTTGCATTACTATTTTTATATTTGTTCTGAGATATATGAAGTCTGAAACTGAAATGTGTGTCCTTATTTTCTAACTTCACTCTTTAATGTTTTGCCATTACAAACATATGAGGCCACAATGTCATTATTTTCTAACTTCACTCTTTAATGTTTTGCCATTACAAACATATGAGGTCAAAATGTGGACATTCAGTGAAAATCTGTATATTTTAGATGTAAGACCTATTAGTTGATAGAGGACACATATATTCACTTAAGTCAGTGTTGTCACATCTTGATGTAATTGCTGTAAAAATTAGCCACCTTATACTTACATTACCAAGTAACCAATATCCAAGGATATGTCATTCACTTGCATTCCTAGACATTTATTTTTTCATTCCAGGTTCAGCACTTACCTCAGAAATCCAGCAGTTCCAAGAGTTTTAGTTCAGGGTTGACTCTGTCTGATGCTCACAGTACACAGCTATTACATGGGTAAGTAAAGGTTGTGTATGTTGCCTGGCATCAGTGTTACTATATGTATGTGCTTCGGATGAAGGTTTTAGCCCCTTAGGTGGTGAGTGTGTGGGCTATTCTTTGCCTCTTGGCCAGTGTGAAGCCATATTGGGCATGTCTACATCTGCCTACACCCACAGCGGCTACAGGTTCCCCCTCTGACTCCTCACCTGCGTGTGGCAATGGTGACCTTGCATTGGTAGTGGGATGTTTAGCCCTTCCCCTTGAGCTTCCTGCTGAAGATGTTTTCTCAGTATACACAGACAGTGAATATTTCAGTGCATGTATGGGAGTTGTACTGCAGTGCTCCCTCAGATGTATTTAGACACTGGAACTGTGACTTCAGCAGCCCAAACACATGGTCTATGATATTTCTTGTTTGAGCATGTGCCTCATTATAGCATTTTTCAGTTGGTGTATTTGCATTTCTGATGGGCATCATCAGCCATGGTTCCAATGCATAACCTGCATCTGCCAGTAAATAACCCTGCGGGCTATCCCCCCAGTAAACATCTCATACAGTTGAGAGTTGTGCCAGATATGTGAGTTTTGGTAACTGCCTGGAATGCCAGTACACACATTCAAGATGATTCCCTTAGTGTTACACATGACCTGGCAGTTAATAGAGTGGTACTCCATTCTATTTATGTACACCATTCCCTGTTCCCCAAGTGGTGCTTTGATTTCTACATGTGTACAGTCTATGGCACCCAGGACATCAGGGTAGTGTGCTACAGAGTAGAACTCCTGCATAGTTCTGGGTCTGTCCTCAGGTGTACAGGGAAAATATATGTACTCACTGGCATGCTGCAGAAAAGCATTCAGGAACTGATGAAGGATCCTGGATGCTGATGTCTGTGACACCCCCAGAATGCTCCCTGCTAGTCTCTGGAAGGTTCCTTTAGCTAAAATTCAAGTGCTGCACATACCTTTGTCTCCAATGGTATTGGTTCCTCTAAGTTTGCCCTTGCTCTCAGCTGAGGGTGACACAGGTTGCAGAGTTTCTGTAGTGTGTCTCTATCCACCCTGTAGTGCTCTATAATTTCTACCTCATGCACATTATGAAAAGTTGAACTGGGTCTAAAAGCCCTTATTCTTCTTGGCTGTGGTCTGTTAGCAGCAGTAGCAGCATAGACATCTGCCTGCTGCACATACATATGAATAAGAGCAACAGCAGCCGCTAACATTCTTTCCATGTAGTCTAGTTTCCAGGGATGTATTCCAGTAGGTTTTGGAATTTGCAGGGAAAACCATCACTGAGTCTACATGGTTGCTTTATAGCTTATTGAGAAGGTCTTCCATCTTGAATTGGTTGAGTAGCATACAATTCAGCTTGTTATGCTGTAATTAGCATGCCACGATGTTTACCATGTTTGCAAGGCTCTACAATGTGTGTAGAGCCTCTTACTAAATACAAAGCAGTGTGTTATTATGTATGCATCTTGCTATGATGTGCACATGGTTTTACCAGCCCATGTAGAGTTTATTGAATTTGCAACAAAGTCAATGCAAATGCCATATCTCAGGCCACATTTCTTAACTTCACTGATACACACACACACACACACACACACACACACACACACACACACACACACACACACATATATCTATATGTATATACATACATATATATATATATATATATATATATATATATATATATATATATGCATGTGTGTGTATATATATATATATATATATATATATATATATATATATATATATATATATATATATATATACACAGAGAGAGAGATCAATATAGATATAGCTATAGATGCAGATATTGATATAGATATATGAGTCTATTACTTTTTCATCTAAAACACTTTTCATCTAATGACAAAATATGAAGAAAATTCATATAATACACATTTAATCTAAACCACACTTAGTTAAACTCCCCCAGGATTAATTAAGCTCCATGCAGGAATAGTGCTATTGCTGCACAGAGTGGATTGTGGCCGTGTAGAGCAGCAGCGTGGCTTGCATATTAATAAAGGCATGCTGTTGTATGCTCTACATGGACATGATCCATATATGAGCACAGGGAGCATGTCCATGCAGTTCTCAGACACTAAACACGCCCCCTGCACTCAGAAAGTGCCATATGGCACTTTCTAAGATACTGGCATAATATTAAAGTGTAGCTCTAATATTATGCCAGTATTTCAGTGTCTGCGGACACTGAAATGTAAAATAAATCATTTAAGTGTCCACAGACACTGAAATAAAACTGGCAAACAGGAAAGCAATACAGGGGGTGTGTCTCAGCTTTTGTGACACACCCCCTTTATTGTTAAAGTGCCATATGGGACTTCGGCATTCTGCAGAAGCAGGAAATGCATGCAAACGCACACTGTACCTCTCAACCATACAGATTTACACAGAATGTCCAGATCTGCATACCTCTCAACCTCTTAATGCCAAAAAGCTGGACAAAGCTTGACAAAATGGGGGGACAAATAGGGACATATTTTAAATATTGCTTTAATAAACTAAGTTGCTAGAGAGTAACAGGGTTCGTCTTAACTTTCTAAAGGATGTAAAGTCTGAAACTCAAATGTTATGTCATTATTTAGTGACTTCAATCCTGAGATCATCCCAGTGATTTGCCAGGAAAAAAGAGGAACAGCCCAAAAATATGAGCTAAAAATCTGGACATTCTGTGAAAATCTGTACATTTGAGAGGTATGTAATGTGGAGCTTACCTCACAGCTATCTTTAAAATGTGTACAGATAATTGACTCATATAATTTGGTGTGTTCCTCCTAAAATGTGCACCCCCCCTGACTCCACGGGACCAAAACATTAAGCTAATGCAAAACCTATGTATTCTATCAACTTTCAAAGTTTGCAAGAGCAATACACAAATAACGGTGCAGAAAGCAATGTGCAAACCCCTACAGTAAATAAAAATAAAAAACATATGTAATTTTTTTTTTTCTGTCCGCAATAAAGTTTAAGCATAGCTGAGCGGGAGTGCACGTCATGCAGGTATGCTCAGCCTAGCTTACACATCCCAGTGACCTAAATACAAATATACGGTTAAAGCTAAGTAAAGTGAAATAGTGTAGTGGTTACAGCTTTCAATTAACAAGCAGGCATTTACAGTTCGAGTCCCCATTCACTCCATTCACTTTTACATGTTAAAAAAGCATGAAAATATATTTTGTTATAAGTAGGTAGTGAATAATATATATATATTTGTTAACCAGGGCAGTGTTGCAGGTCCAAATGTGAGATGTTAGTGTAGTACAGATGTGAAATCCCCATAGAAACACAAATGTCCCATACAGCATAGCCACAAAAGAATGTATTGTAATGAAAGCACATAGGGGGATGTTATGGAAGGTAGACATACATATCATAATATGTCATTTATGAGGAATCAACCCTACAATGCTGATAGTCTTTAAAAGGAAAGCTGAACAATACTAACTTGTGCTCCACTATGCTTAGCCAGTATAAGCATTGCTTAAATGTAAATTCTAAGCGCGAATTAGCGTAGCTAAGGAGATTTCCACACTGGTAAGCAGTGCTTAGCATCTACTCCTTTAAGCAATACATATACAGCTAAGCAGGTTTGCCCAGAGCTTAGCTTAGCATATTCAAACCCATCCAATCATGGCATAGGGCAGCAAATCGGCCATATTTAAACCTCACAGGCAGGAATACAGCTCATAACTGGTTGTATCTCCCCACTGAAGGCACTATGGCTGGTGTTGGAGAGGGCATGTGCTTTTGGGTGCAGCGCTGGGGCATACAGAAGTTCAGGGTCATTGTTGGACTCCTTGTAAAAAAACATGATCTGAGACTGCTGGAGGACCAGTACCAGGGCTCCCAATACAAAGCGGAGGCCTGGGAAAGTCTCACCCATGATCTCACCAGTGCCACTGGCATCCCTCAGACTGGTGAGCAGGTCTTCCACCACTTTGCTGGCTTGAAGTGGAGGAAGAGGGAGCTCTTGGACCAGTGGGTCCAAGATGCACAGCAGAGGGATGTCCCAGACGTAAGCATTAATATCAATAACTGTTTACCAAAGTCCAGCCTGTGTATGTGATGGATAGATATGCATAAATGTTTCCCTATCTTCTCTACAGCTCCAGCTGAGTGGGCTGTGAACCAGGAAGCCCATGCAAACAGGCTGCTAAGGCTGTGCCGCGAGGGGGGGTGAGTAACACTCTAGTTTGTAGTATTCATACCAAATAAATATAAAGAAGTAGAATGTCACCATGCAGTATTAAAAATGGGTATGGTTTGTACTGAATAAACCAGACAATATTCCAGTAATAGTGTCATATAGGTTATATATAAATAAAACTGTAACTGCCTGTCAATAAAATTCAAAGGCTGGACTGGTTGTGTTTACATTGGTATTGTATGAATTGAAATGTGTACAGGTAATGCACATCAACTATAGCTCTGAAAGCATTAAACAATCAAGTCACATCTGACAAAGTTAGTGCCTTTGTAAGACATGAGATTAATTGATATGAAATGTTTCATGCACCGAGATCTGATATTTGAATAGTAATGTTGTGTTGACCACTGTTTTCCACATTGTGCTATGTCAAAATGTATGTATAGGAATGCATGTATAAGAGTCTCGTAATTACAAGGTCAGATTGTAAAACCAAGAGAGTATTAGATAGAAAACATTCAAGAAAAAAACGCAGTTTCTCAATAGCTTGTTCTGATGAAACACAAAGCTTTTAGTTGTATTTTATGCACAAACAGGCACGGTTTGAATCCTGGGAGTGGTAGTAAGCTGTATGCATAATTTCACATAGGATTTTGTGAATATATGTAGAAACAGGCAGGTAGTGTTAAAAGAAATTTCCTCCACAGGTCTGCCAGGTAAGGAAAGGTATAAAGTTGCTATAATAAGGCTGTAGTTATCCTGTGTACAACACCCACGGCCCAGCAACAAGGCTGCAAATGACAGCAAGATAAGTACATACACCAAGTAGTCTCCCCAAGAAATGTTCAAGTGTCATGCTGTCACAGCTACTGGTCACTGCTGCCAACAACCAGGGTGACCAATAGAAATCAAGGCAGAGTATGACAGTAGCACACACACACACACACACACACACACACACACACACACACACACACACACACACATACTCACACACACACACACACACACACACACACACACACACACACACACACACACACACACACAAACCCTGCCTGAAATAAGTAAGCTATGAGTGCACATATGTAACCCTTACTATGTGAATATGGGTAGAAATAGTCATGTAGTGTTAACAGAAATTGCCTCCACAGGTCTGCCAGGTAAGAAAATGTATAAAGTAACTATAAGAAGGCTGTAAGCATACACTGTGTACAAACATACCACTGCCCAACACAAGGCCATAGGTTGTTGTAATACCTAAAGAGTAATGATAAGAGCAATGATCATTAAAGCTGTGAGCACTGCAAGTAACTACATTTGATAATTGACATCTCTCAGTCTCTCTCCCCCACCTTATCTTCACCAATAATCGAAACACATAAATTAATGGGTATGTTTTTCACCAAACCTACTTTTGGGACATGTGTCCTATTGTTCTACAAATATTGAAATGTTTTCCAATTAATGATCCCTGTTCAAACACTATCATTGGTGGCCTGTTGCTATTAATGCAACCAGCATGCCAGTGTAATGCCCACTGTGGTTTCATAAATGCATGTGCTCTGTTTGCTATGCAAATGTCCCAAGTCTGTTGTTTTGGGTTAATGGGAATACTCATGTATGCTGTTATAACTAATCCTGGAATGTGTTTTTATGACTAACCAACATATGTTCTAAAACTGCAACACCATAGCACGTCTGGGAAGGCCGATCTCAGTGGATCCGCTTCTAGCACCTCATCTGGCCATGGCCCCAGCATGTCTGGGACCCACACTGGGACCTCCTTGTCCACTGGTCCTGCACCACCTTCGGGTGGAACCACCTCAGGGGATAGGGGTCGTCCACCCCTTGGGTGCGGGCACAAACAGAATCCTGTCACCTGAAGCCAGATTCAGGGTCTGGTGTGTAGGGAGCTCTACAAAGAGTTGGGGATCTGTTACGCCAGCTTGAGGGCTGCTTTGTGCATTTAGAGGGTCAGCCTACCCCTCCTGCACATCCCCTGGCACAGCCACCTTTGGGGCAGTGAAGGTGCACTGGTGATTGCCCATGGGTGGGAACCTCAGTTCCACTGTGTCTATATGGGGGCTCGTGGACTTCCAATTATCAAACACCCCTCCCCGTCCAAAGTGTTTACCCCCATATGTGTCATATACCACCCCTGTATGAGTATCTTGTCTGTGTTGTCTGTCTTCCTACCCAACCTATCCCCCAAATATATCTACTATCCTTCCCCAACATCACACTCTCACCTTAAAAAAAGGGCAATCTGCTCCCAGAAAAATGTTGCCCCATACATAGCTGTCGATTTCACGTGTCCACTGGACACGTAATCTGCTCTAATTGGCTTCACAACACATTATTGTTGTCCTCACCCCTCTCTTAGGGTTTGAGTATCCAAATCTACCTTGAAATTCAGTGTATATGCACAGCTGTTTCTGTAGAAGAAATGGACAGCTATGGACCTTACCTACACCCATCCTGCACATCCCTAGCTATCTTTCATATTGTTTTCCCCTCTTCGTGCCCCCTTTTTCACCACTTTCCTATCACCCCTTTTTTCTTTTCTTTTAAAAAAATTAGCGTGGGGATAAGCGGGAATAAGTAGTAGTAAGTGGGAGTAAGCCTGTTTGCATGGTGCTAAGCGATGCCTACACAGATTAAGCACTTTTAAGACTGTCTGTCAGCATAGCTAAACAGATGATGGCATTGCTTACCACCACACAAACCTGCACAAACCTGCTTACAACTGCTTAAAAGTGCCTTAATCACTCTGTATCTTCTCAGCAACAAAACAACCAGCTTTTGCAAGTCTTGAACCCAGGACCCTACACACCATAGCCACAGCAATTTACTACTAATCCATTTGAGCTGTTGATAAGCCTGATGTTTTTTCAAACATATCATTCATTAGAGTCATTCAACAGTAAGGAAAAGTTTTGTTAAAATTAGTCAGGTTTTGTATATATATATATATATATATATATATATATATACACACACATATATATATATATATATATATATATATATATATATATATATATATATAAATATGTATGTGTATGGAGATGCATACACACACACACACACACACATATATATATATATATATATATATATATATATATACAGAGTTATATATATATATGGAAACATTAATACATAATATATGTAGAGATATACATATAAAATATACACATATATGATATATATATATATATATATATATATATATATATATATATATATATATATATATATATACGTTGTCACCTCACAGCAAGACATTGTCGCGTTCGATTCTCAACTAGAACATCTTCTGTGTGGAGGCATGCGTGAATGGGCGTGCCTCGCTGAAGGTTGTCCAGGGCTGGTAACTCGCACGTAATAATCCACTACCAAACATTAGCGGACCAGAGTTCCGCTGTGGCAACCTAACCGGATAAGCCGAAGACACAACAACATATATATATATATATATATATATATATATATATATATATATATAAATATATATATATAAATATAGATATATAAAAATATATATAAATATATGTGTATATTTATATATAAATATATATATATATATATATCTGTATGTACATAAAACAATATATATATATATATATATATATATGGATCCCTATCACAACAAAGACGCCACAAACCCGACACTCAATACAATGACACCAAAACACCGAAAATGCACAAAACCGACAACTCACAAAACCAAACACCATAACACCGACACCCAAAACACCGACACACAAAACGTAAACTATACATAACACACAACTATACATGCACTAACCCTAACCCAAACCCTAACCGTAAGGTCCGACACTACCGCACACTTACCATACCCGCACCCTAACCCTAACTCACTTAACCCACCACTAAACCTACATTCCGTCACTATCACACACTTACCCTACCTGCACCCTAACCCTAACTCACTTAACCCACCACTACACCTAAAGTCCGTCACTACCACACACTCACCTTTCCCGCACCCTAACCCTAAATCCCTTACTATCTCACACTTACCTGTCCGCTCCCTAATGCTAAATCCCTCACTATCGCACACTTACCTGTCCGCTCCCTAATGCTAAATCCCTCACTAGCACACACTTACCTGTCTGCTCCCTAACGCTAAATCCCTCACTATCACACACTTACCTGTCTGCTCCCTAATGCTAAATTCCTCACTATTGCACACTTACCGACTCGAACTCACACGTTGCCCATGGTGTTTCGGCTGTTGGGATTTCACATTGTCAATCATCTGTCTCATCAGTCTTCTCGAGTCGGTCTTCTTAACGTCGGTGTTTCGGCATGTCGATGAAGTCAAGGGGACCTATATATATATATATATATATATATATATATATATATATATATATCAGCAACTAGAGATGTCTCAGAACACCTAAACTTTAGACAACTACGTAATACTACTAAAAAAGCCATACTCTCTGACAAACAAGCCTATTACAGTAAACTTCAACAATCTCACACTAAGAATCCACAAAAATTTTGGACTGCCATTAATAACCTTCTTCAGCCCGGCCACTCTAGTACCCCTCCACCCCTAGAGTCAGATAACAAAAACAATCTAGAAATTGCCAATGCCTTCAATACCTATTTTACAGAGACCATTCAAACCCTGGCCACACAGCTAACTTCTACAAACACTAACCTACCTAATTCCCAGCATGACAATCTTCCTACTTTCAAGATAAAACCCATCTCAATCTCCTTTATCCAGAAACTAATTCACAAGCTAAAACCCTGTACACCCTCTGATGACAACCTTCCAGCCGAATACCTGCAACTTGCATCCAGAGCAATTGCTCATCCTGTAGCTATTCTCATTAACCGTACCATCTCTGAAAGCACTATCCTCAATCTTTGGAAAATCTCACACATCATTCCCCTACATAAAGGAGGCAACTCTAATGAGTACTCCAACTATAGGCCCATAGCACTACTCTCACCCCTAGCTAAGATCATGGAGAAATGTATCCATCATCAGCTAATAGACTACCTTACTAAAAATAACATCCTGGCCAGCTGCCAACATGGCTTTAGACCCTTTCACAGCACCACCACTGCCCTTCTATCTTTCACCAATACTATTAACACCAACCGGAACAATAACTACCTCTCATCTGCACTCTTCATTGACCTGTCAAAAGCCTTTGATATGGTCAATCACTCTACTTATAAATACCCTACAATCCTCTCTCTGGATTCTAATTCTATCCTTTGGTTCAAGTCTTACCTCAGCAACCGAAAACAAGCTGTTTTGTGGCAAAAATCACTTGTCTTCATATCTCCCTGTCTTACTAGGAGTTCCTCAAGGCTCTATTCTAGGACCCCTTCTCTTCTCTCTGTTCATAAATGATCTTCATGTAGCTATTCCTCAATCCACCTGCATACAGTATGCTGATGATTCTACTATCATCTGTTGTGCAAAGTCTCTTCCTGAGCTGAAATCTCTAAGCCAAACTGTCTTCTCCATAGTAGAAACATGGTTCAATAACCGGTGCTTACTCTTGCATGCCAAAAAAAACAAATTACTTCTGATTACTCCCAACAACAAGACCCCTCCCATACACTTCTCCATACTAGCTAGTAATGGAACCCTTATATCTCCTGATCTGACCTGTAAGTTATTAGGAGTTACAATAGACAATAAACTCACTTTTGACAATCATATTAATAACACCATTAAGTCCGTTAACAGAAAATTAGGCTCCTTGTATAGGATAAGACCCTTCCTCACCCCAAAAGCAAGAACTACTGTTGCCCACTCTCATTTATTCTCTACCTTCCTCTATGCTTCTCCCATTTACACCAATTTAAAGCAAAACAATCTCAACAAACTTACCAAAGCCTACAACAGTATTGCAAGGTTTGTAACTGGTAAGCCCTACAGAACCCATCACTGCATTAACCTACACCAGCTAGACTGGCTTGAACTGCAAAATGCGCTGCTATTCTCTCAACTAATAACTGCTCACAAAATCTTCTACCTTCCTAACAACACACCTACACTAAACAATCTTATAACACCCTATAACAATCTTCATTCCCTATGCTCCTCTAATAAACTCCTAGCTTATATACCCAAATCTAACAACTTAGCTGGTGACTCCTTGTTCTCCACCACCACAGGAAAGCAATGGAACATGCTGCCACCCAACCTAACCTCTATTTCCCCTCTTCAAACTTAATCTTAAAAATCACCTAAAACTTCAATGGTTATGCCCTTGCTGCAACCCTGACTAATACTCTACTATTAGCCTGTAACCTATCTTCTCTTCCTTTACATTACTACTCTGCCAATAAATGTTGTAAATGTTATCTTCCACATTTTTAACCCAATGGTTTACTTTAAAATGTTACATTAATTCCTTCCTAATGTATGTGGCATTGCCTCTTATTGCTTTTTTTATATATTATTATTAAGTATGTGGAGTTTTCCCGGCCTCTACTGAAAATGGAAATATCTCCAGCTAGACTAGCCCGGTCAACAA
This sequence comes from Protopterus annectens, assembly GCF_019279795.1. Taxonomy (NCBI): domain Eukaryota; kingdom Metazoa; phylum Chordata; order Ceratodontiformes; family Protopteridae; genus Protopterus; species Protopterus annectens. The sequence continues at coordinate 804,136,325 of NC_056735.1, forward strand.
ATGTAAAATAAATAAAAATAAATAATAAATATATATATATATATATATATATATATATATATATATATACATTATATATATATATATATATATATATATATATATATATATATATATATACAGTGCACTCAGACATCACATCCATATCTGTCCAAAGGCTGTCAAAACAGGGGTCAATGGCCCCAAACTAGGGACCTCTTTTAAATATTGCTCTTATCCCTTCATCCCCAGCAGCAACTGTTCTGCCTTGCAACAAACTAATTAGCCCTGCCAAGTCTTGAACCCAGGACCCTATAAACTACAATTAAAGCAATGCATCATTATACCATCTGAGATCAACACAATAATGATGATTTTCCAAACATATCAGTTAGTACAGTCATTCAACAAAGGATTCTGTAGAATCAATCAGGTTCTCTATATATACATGTATATATGTATGGAGATGCATATATCTGCACAAATCTATACATAATATATATATATATATATATATATATATATATATATATATATATATATAGAGAGAGAGAGAGAGAGATACATCTAAATTTATATATATATATATATATATATATATATATATATATATATATATATAGGTATACACACACATATATATCGAAAGGTGAATAAAAAAAAATATATATATATATATATATATATATATATATGTATATATATATATATATATATATATATATATATGTGTGTGTGTGTGTGTGTGTGTGTGTGTATACATAAATATATATCAATATATAACAGCTACAAACACATGCAATCTGAGGGTAATGCTGCTGCATCCTACAAGTCTAAATCTGAAAATGCAAAATAAAGCAAACTTACTCAAAGGAGCATGTACACATGAAACAAAAAAGAAGTGTCAAAATGCTGAGTAATCCACAAACTGATAGGAATGAGAACAAAAGAAGAGTTTATTCACAGACTAAGTGCTTTCACCCTGTATCCATAGGGCATCATCAGAGTGAATTTACACAAAAAAACTCTACATTTATACAACTCTAAAATACAACACGCCTACTACTAATTATAAGATGCTATGCCAATTAATTCTTAAAGAAATATAGTTAAAAACAATCGAACACATTAACATAATATTAAATAACTGGATGACTAGATAAAAATATATATAACCATGCACAAATAAATTTAAATATACATAAATATGTGCAAATCCTGCTATAAATAAATAAGTTAAGTTAAAAAACTTGACTAACAGAAGTGTACCAAAGAAAAATATATGTATTTTAAACCTGCATATGTGACATTACAAAAAAGGGGGAGTGGGCGTGTTATTATAAAATAGACATTATTTCTAGTGGTCACCTTAAACCTGCAATGCTCTTAACTTCAGTACAGAACTTAATGATATATTATCATTAATACCTGGAGATATAGTGGCATTTGTCCTCAATTGCCATTCTAACTCCAAATTCTCTAGGTATAGATTAACATCACCCTCTCTAAAATGGTCAACAATTCTGTCAATAATAAAAAAACAAGAATTTATTGAAACCCTCACATTTCACTGAATGATTATAAAGTGCACTTTCCTTCTTACTTTTTTAATGTCCCTTACATGCTCTAATATTCTTTCTTTCAATGTTCTAGTGGTTTTACCCACACTGAACACTGAACAGGTCAAACATGTAGCTATATAGAGCACCATCCTAGTATTACAATTACAATTGCCTGGACTAGGTATTGAACGTTGGTACCTCTCTACCATGACATATGGCCCTGTGTTAATAAACTTACATGCCTTACACGTTACACTTAGACATCCTAGATACCATCCTTTTCTTGTTACATGTTTTTTCAAATCAATTCTTAAGGTTGGCACCTCTAGAAAAAGTCACTTTAGGGGTCAATCCTAACATATTTTTAATGTCAGGACTTAAAATTTGGTTCCATGAATTGTTGACCATAGTCTGTATTTGTGTAGTTTCATAATTAAAAGGCAATACTAAAGATGTATCATAATCTATCACCTTTAATTTTGTGAATGTAGTCCCTGTGTTAGTATACAAGGTAGGTAAGAATTTTTTTCTTTTGCCACGTACTTCATTCCTAATTTTAATCAGTAACTTGTTGGGTAACCTCTTTCTTGAAACATACCTACAAGAGTATACATTTCATGTTCAAAATCACCTTCACTACTTGTCAATCTTGAAATCCTAACCATTTGGCCCTATACTACACTCGTTTTTTGATGGTTGGGGTGACAACTGTTGTAATGTAGGAGGGAATTATAGTATATTTTCTTTCTATGCACTCTAGAAATGAATTTCTTATCATTTTTATCTCAAATTAGTGTAATGTCAAGAAAAGCAATGCTCTCCTTACCAACTTTATATGTAAAGTTCAAAAATGACGTAGAATTTAAATAACTAATAAATTCAAGCTCACCCACTGAACCTCGTCATAAGATCTGTATGTCATCAAGGAATCTTAACCATGTAATCACCTTACCATACAAGTTGTGTTCAAAAACACAGTTTTCCTCCCACTTAGCTAATACCAGGTTAGCATATATGGGTGCACATTTAGCCCCTATAGCTACACCTGTTGTTTGATAGAAAACTTCACTTTCAAATAGTAGGAAATTATTCAATAACACTAGTTCCATCAAATCAACTAAAAGCTGTCTTTTCACATTGTGCATTCCCTCTTTGCCAAACAGGGCATCTCCAAAAAGAACCAAGCCTTGATCGTGCACTATAGAGGTGAATAAATTTGTGACAACTGTAACAAATAAAAAGTCATCATTAACTGAAGTGTCCCTTAAGATTTCTAAACAGTGCCATGAATCTTTTAAAATGTGTTTATAATACTGTACACAATTTTTACACCAGAAGTCTATGTATGCTGCTATAGGCTCAGTTTTTGAGCCAGTCACAGAGACAATGGGCCTAAATGGGGGGTTATGTAAATCTTTGTAGATGTTTGGAATTCCAAATATCTTAGGTGTTATAGGGAAATCCACAGTCATATATTTGAAATCTGTATAATCAAGCACATTCTGAGTTAAAAAATCATGTAAGACCTAGTCAATTTTACTATATGCTGTCCTCATCTAATTAATAGAGACCCTCTCATAAGGTTCAGTGTCATTTAACAACTCATAAATTCTACATACATAATTCTGGTCATCCATCAAAGCAATCCCCCCACCTTTGTCAGGCTTCATAACTCTAACCTAGTTATGCTCTATAAGTTGTTTCAGCACACATTCCTTTCATCTCTTGTTAAATTGTACTCCTAGTGTTTTCCTGAATTCTTAAGAATACATCTTATTTCATTTTCACAAACAGTCTCAAATGCAGCTAAATGTAAATTACTTGGTGGGACAAATGTACTTTTCCTTTTTAGCTGTGTAACTTAAGGTACAATTGGCTTCTGTTTGTCATGAAAATATAACTTCAGGTTTAATTGTCTAATCTTCTTCTTTTGGCTTTTCCCGGTTAGGGGTCACCACAGCGGAACTCAGGTCCGCTAAATGATTGGCAGTAGATTTTTACAGTGCTGAGGTGCAAACTCGATGCCCAACCTTCAACAAAGGCATGCCCATTCACGCATGTCTTTCGAACACCACTCGACCGCGGGGAGGACAAGCAGAGTCCACACAGAAGGCGCTCCAGCCGAGAATTGAACGGGAGAACCTTTTACTGTGATAGTCTAATAAAAAATTTAAAATTAGTTAATACTGTAGCAACATCTTGCTTAAAACTTGGCACAAATGGAAAAACCTTTACTGAACAAGGTAATATTCATTTTGCTTATGGTGTGCTGGGAAAAATTATACACATTAAAACCATTCTTAGAAATACAGTCATATACAAATTGATCACCAGGTACCACATCATTTAATGACCTTCATAGAACTATGTGCATTCAACATACTGTCACTAACACCTAGTTCCTCCACTGGTGTTGTTGGTCGAATGAATTTCTCCATCCCCCCCATTGTCGCTGTTGTCTGTTCTGTATTTTCTTGGTCCTTCTTGGGAGTGGAGGCTGTTCTAAAAAATAATTGTTAACAGTCTCACTTGATGGCTCATTGTCCCTGTTACATTCATCTTCAGAACTGTTAGCCAAACCATTTTGTTCCTTAGCATGCTTGCTAGGTAAGGGGTAAACAGTTTTATGCATGTAATCATTAGTATCTCTTAATATTTTCTTTTGTTTTCTGTCTAAATTTTCTTTCATATATTTGTCTGTTTCAACGAAAATAGAATGGTATATATGCTTGTTAGCTTCAAACAGCAAGTCACTATTTAAACTGTTATTTATTTCAGTTATTTCTTTTTCTAGTACACACAGTTTACAATAATTTTCTCTAATAATAATCCGCACTAGGTCTAACACAGTGCGGTCAAAAAGCTCCAATAGCTCACCATGCATGATTGATCCTGTCTCTGTCTCATTGGGAAATTTCCATATTCTTAAGCCTTTCGGCACTTGGTTTAGTTCCCATGAACGTTTTAAGTAGAGATTGTCAGCTTGCAGGCCTTTGAGTTTAGTTCCAATGAACGTTTTAAGTAGAGATTGTCAGCTTGCAGGTCTTTGAACTTTCTTAACAACTTCTCAAATGTATGGAGCTGTGCGCAGACTGTACCATACCCCTCCCCTTAAGCGGGGGAGGCGGTCGTAAACTGTAATTCTGGTAATTTCATTATTGAACTAAAAGTCAACAATGATCCACTTACTGAATTCATCCGACAATTGTTTTTAGACTGGTTGTTCACATCTGGTCTATAGACACTAAGTCCTGAAGTTCCTGGTGTGGAATGTAGAGTTAGTAGTTCAGCCTGAGAATCAGACAGATTGATCTGGTCCGAACCCTGGGCATTCACTGTAGGTTGTTCTGTTTGAGCAGCAGCAGAATCTCTTCTAGTTTCTTAAGTAGTCCCTCCATACTCTGTGGTGGTAACCCAAATGAATGCCACAAAACACAAAATAAAGCAAACTTGTTCAAAGGAACATGTACACATAAAACAAAAAAGAAAAAAGTGTCAAAATGCTGAGTAATCTACAAACTGATAGGAAGGAGAACAAAAGAACAGTTTATTCACAGACTAAGCGCTTTCACCCTATGTCCATAGGACATCATCAGAGTGAATTAACACAAAAAAACTCTACATTTATACAACTCTAAAATACAACACTTTGTGGATTACTCAGCGTTTTGACACGTCTTTCTTTTTTGTTTTAAATCTGAAAATGCACTCACTGGAAGCATTCCTTAAAATGGGGAACAATGACATCTGTGCTGTAACAGAGACCTGGTTAAAGTCAGCAGGAAGCACCCCTGCACTACCAGCCTATAACTCATTCCACACCTTTTGTCTGCATACTGAAGTTCCAAAGGTGATGGTATTTCCATGTTCATAAAGGATGCACACACCTCCAGAGTAGTAGACCAACATTATGCATTACAGATCCTGCAGGTGTAGCTAACATTGGGTAAGACAGTGGTTCAGGTTGTGGCCTGCTATAGGTTCCCAAACATGTCCCAAGATTCACAATCCATGTCCCTAAACACCATGGAGAATATTAGTGTCCAACCTAACACTTTCATACTGGTTGACATCAACTACTCCACCATTAACTGGGAAAGCTACTCATGTACCGATGCACTTGCCCATCACAACAACCTGATCCTTAATAACATGGGCGACTGCTGCTGTGCATTAATAGTCATCTCCTCCCTTGTTATATCTGACCACAAATTAATCACCTTTGGAAATCCACAGCCCTCCCACTCCCCATGCAGAGGTAACCACCATGAAAACCCTTTCCAAAGCTAACTATGGCCTCCTAAAAACAGAGGTGGCTAACCTCATGGCAGCCATGCAAATAGAGACTAGTTGCATGACTGCTGAATCAAACAACAATGCACTATGAACACGTGCACAAATGCATGGATATCGCCATACCCAATGGAACCAAGACCCTCACCTCCAAAAAAAGGAAGACAATCTGGTGGTCCCGGCCATAAAGAAAATGTACAACAGAAGCAGAGAACTGATACAGAATAAGGTGAAGTCCCAAGACTGGAAAAAACCCTTAGCACCCTCTATGGGACCTGACAATATCCCTGGCTGTGTTCTACATGAACTACAGAGTGACCTAACACCTCACCTGTGTGCCTTGTTCACACAACCTAACCTCAGGCTCTGTCCCTACTGAATTGTGCACTGCTACAGTCACCCCTCTCCACAAACGAGGTGCGACTACAGACCCTGGGAACTACCGCCTCAGTTGCCTGTCAAGTTTGTTATGCAAAGCTATGGAATGCATCATCATGCACCTAATAAACAGGAATATGGTAATCTGCAGACTCAGGATCCCACACAGTTTACTTTTGTGAAGGGTAGGTCATACCTGCTCAATCAACCTGGTCAATGTCTTGGAGTCAGTCACCTGAGCTGTGGATGAAGACAAGGTGGCACATACAGCCTACCTTGATCTGGCCAAAACCTTTGATAACATTCCCCTCTCAGGAATCATGCAAAAACTCACTAAGCTAGGCATCAACCCCTATATCACTAGGTGGGTTGCAAACTGGGTCACAGATAGGACTCACAGTGTGGAAATAGCTGACTCCAAGTCAGACTGCTGAGCAGTCGTAAGTGGAGTTCCACAGGGTTCTATCTCAGGTCCTCTCATGTTTGGTATCAACTTCTTTGAAGTCCATGCCAACATGAAGGGACTCTGGCTGACAAAGTTTGCAGGCAATTGCAAGTTGGGAGCTATTATTAACTACCCAAGTGATGTTGGCATCCTACTGAAAGGCCTCACTGACACCAATGATTGGTGTCAGAGCCTTGGCCTTAAGCTCAAGGTCAGAAAATGTGTTGTCATCCTCTTTGGAGAAAACCCTGTTCCCATGAATTACCACATCAATGGTAGTCCCCTGAACAAAGAAGGCATTATCAGAGATCTGGGTACACAGGTTGACAGCAATGTCTCTTTTGACCACCACATTGCCACTGTTATCAGAAAGCCCTTCTATGTGGCACATCTCAGTACTAATGAATTAGCATCCAGGAAGGAAAAGGTCATTGTCCCCCTGTACTCTTTTTGACAGAGTGACACAGCTTGTTCCGGCATACATATTCTGATGGATGTGAGGTAGGTTAATGAAATGTATGTCTTCATTTTCTGACAACAATCATATCATCACAGTGATTTACCAGAGAAATGAGAATAATCTGAAAAACAGACCAGAAATATGAGCAATAAACCTGGACATCCTGAAACAATCCAGCCAGTTGACAGGTATGGTTAGAACCCCATTCTGCAATGAATCTGGACCAAGCCTGACAAAGTGGTGGGTGGAAGCTATGAAAATGAGGATGTATCTGAAGTACTAGCATAGATAAACTAACACAGTTGCTGTATTAACACCATCCCGTGTGCTCTAACATATATTTAATGAAATAGCACAAGTAATTGAATTAGGAAATCTGCCATGGGTAATTACACATGTATTTGCAAATATATCAGGCACTACAGGGAATTAACAGCACTGACAATCAGACACCACTGTGCAAGTGCATACCCACAACCATTATCATCACAGTCACAGTCACATACCGGTAAGTCAAGTGAACAGTAGAGTATATGGACTGTGTGAACAATACATTGTTGTTTGCCACTCACACACTACCCCTACGTATACAGTCCCAATTCTCAGTGTATTCTGAATCCTGACCTTGGTACAGGACATGTCTCAGTCTGCCTCTACAAACACATACAGCCAATAGATCAGCAAAAACTGGAGCAGCATGCACAGTCAGATAAAGAAGGAGCCATAATACTTACATCCACCCCCCTACATACACAGCCCAAATAACATGTACACATGATGTGTACAGAATCATGACAGTCTGTTAACAATGGCCAGACATACCCAGGCATCTTACATGTGCAGTTCACCTCAGAATGTACAGGCTCAGGACTCTTATCTATGGCTTCTTCCCTGACATGTCTGTGGGTCTACTACATCACTGGGATGGTAACAGGAATGAAGGCAAGAAATAATGATAATAAATACGTCTGAGCCACATTGACATCTGGACAAAGCCTGACATCATTTGGGGACAGAGGCACAAACACAGGGGTAGATTGGACATATTGCTGTCATACATTAAGACAGCTGTAGATGTTACTGGGTTTGTTGTAACATATCCTTTATGAGGAATATGACATCGGTAATACCAATAGATGTGAGTATTTATTGACTGCATTCCCCAAAGTCCACAACTGATTTACCAAGGATACCAACTGTCTGAGTAACAGACAAAACATAACAGGCAAACATGTGGCCAGTCTGTAGACAGCGTGCCGGTGGAGAGGTATGTCAGAGACATATCACTATCTGTCATGAAGTCAGTCACTAAATGCATGTCCACACAAACCCTGTCAATCTATCAATCTGACATGTGTATAACAGCACTGATGACATAGAATCTGTTCACAAATCTGGGGATATGAATCCCATGTTGTTTGGCTGTCTCCACATGTCCTGTCTTGTGACGTATTGCCACCTACTGTATGTGAATCTGTAGCCCACCACCTCTGTAATGTCCCTCACACAAACTAGGAAAAGGGGCAAGGCCCACATTAAGGAATGTCCCATATGTTGGAACTAGCAGCAGTGTCCAGGCCCACAGCACAATACTATGTGGGCACCTACATAGTGGCATGGCCTTATCTATAACTGGCATCTGCACATCTGTACAGAGGACAGACAGAAAGTAGATAACCAACAGGTTATGCACTACGATGAATGTTTTGAAAGATAGAGGTCTGAAACTGAAAGGTATGCCATTACTACGTAACAGCAGTCCTCAATAACATGTCCAAAAAACATAGTCTACAGTTAATATCAAAATATCATAACAATATCCAATAGGAGATACATAAAAACATATACCTCAAACACCAAGAACAAGATAGTCAGTACTCAGAGTTCCAGCTTTGCATGCAGGGGTGTATGGTTCAAGTACTACAATCAGCAATCTAGTTTTACTTGGAAAAGCACTGTCAAAAGTGCTAACGTAATGATACAATATGTGTTAAACTATTTTGTCAACCAGTGCACTGTAGCTGGTGTAACATGCAAGTGTGACTGCATATAACCTGGGATACTACCCATGTATAAAAGAAATACAAAGAAAAAAGATTGTGGTACTACCCATGTATATACATGTGCCCCAAACAGTACAGTTACACCCCTTTCTACTGTAATGACAGCACATAGAAGCATTTTATGTACAGGAAATTAAATACACTTATTAAGGATGTTATTACCCCGCTATTTTATCAGACTGGAATGTGATCAATGGTTACCAGGGCTGAGCTATGTTTAAATGCAAATGTTAAGTAGATTTGCACACTGGTAAGCGAAGCTTACACGGTGTAAGGGCATATTTGTTTAACTGTATGTTAGCACAACTTACCATTGCACAAACCCATGCAAACATGCTTAAAGCTGCTCAAAACTGCCTTAATCACTCTGTATTTATCAGTCCTTGTTCTGCCTAGCAATAGAATAAACAGCCCTTGCACCCAGGATCCTGCATACCATAGCCAAACTAATTTACCAGCAAGCCACCTCAGATTTACAGTTTCAAGATGTTTTCCTCAAACATACCCTTCTTTACAGCCAGTTTACAATAGGGAAGAGACACAGTGCAATTAGGAAGGATTGGTATCTGCAAATATATATATATATATATATATATATATATATATATATATATATATATATATATATATCTGAAAAGAAACATATACATAGAGAGAGATAGATATGTATGGAAATACATATATGTGTATAATAAATACTGAGGTGTATGTGCATATATGAAATATATACATATACATATATACATATATATATATATATATATATATATACACACACACACACACACACACACACACACATATATATATATATATATATATATATATATATATATATATATATATATATATCTGTGTGCATACATGTCTCAAAATGCCCATGCAAATATATGCTGCTGATATACCACCCATAACTGGGGCAGCATGCACAGTTGGATACAAAAGGACCCATCACACTCACATCTGCCCCCCTCCACAGTCCAAATAAATATATGAACAGTACACTGCTACAAAATCATGATAGGCCATACATAATGGCCAGACATACAACAACTTCTTAGCAAAACAACTAAAATGACTGAACATAGCAAAGAGAAATACAACCAGCCTGTAATTCACACATGTTTATTATACTCTGATGTCTTTGCCAAAGATTTCAATGAGTAAAACATTACAAGAAATACTTGCCTTAATCACAAGAAGCAATTAATGTTTAATTACATAATTATATACACCGCTTCCAATTACACTCCTCATTTAACCCCCTAAGGGATAAAGTATCACATTTAATATTAATACATTGATTATGCACATAACAATAGTCCTTTTATGAATGTTTCATCAAACTGAGGAAAATACTTTTTCCAAATAGTACCTTGGAACCCACTACTGTCCCCATGGTGAGATTTATTCAAATGTACAGGTATAGAACTATCATCTTTCTTATCAGTAATATGTCTCACATGTTGTAACAGCCTAGTTTTAAAACATGCGTTACTCTTCCCCTCATAAAATATGTTACAAGGGCATCTAAGAGCATTCTTTATACACCAACCTCTTGAATGTACAGACTTAAACATGTTTTCCAGCCTTTCCCCTCAGCAGTAATGACAGCACTAAATAATGATAGACCATTACACCTATCAACCTCCTACTGTATGACATCTGGACAAAGCCTGACATAATTGGTAGACAGAGGCCAAAATACATGACCATACTTAAAATATTGTTTTTATACACTGAGAAAGTTGCTGGTGTTACAGGGTTTGTTGTAACATATCTTTTCTGAGTGATATAAAGTTAGAAAAACAAATGGATGTTAGCATTTACTGATTGCAATCACCAGAGTATGCTACTGATTTGCCAAGGACAACACCTGTCTGGGGAACAGACCAAACATAAGAGGCTAATTTGTGGTCATTATGTGGATACTCCTACATTTGCGAGCTATCCAGAGACAGAACTTTGTCAGACTGAAACCCATGCAGAAGTAGCATATTCAGATAAACCGTTAAACTAGCAGTATTCCAAACATATAACAGCAATACTCACATTCTGGCCCTAAGTATTGAACCTTCTCCACCATTTAGTTGGCTTGTCTCCACAAGTCTTGCTGTAAGAGGTATTAGCTCACACCTCCAGGATGTCTTCCTCACAAGCAAGGGAAAGGGCCAACGCCCGCATGGAGTACTCAGTTATAGGAGTGTGTTGCCATGACATTGGCTATTGGAAAAACTACACAGTTGCTCTGCATGCTATTAGCAAGTGGGGAATACCAATTGGTGCACAGGCCATCACCTGGTCATGAGCATCACCTACAAAAGTCATGCTGCCACCTATTCAAACCAGCTCTATCCCTGTAGTGCACAGAGAGAGAGAGAGAGAGAGAAAGAACAAATAAAACAAAAAATGGAAAAGAGATGAAAAAAGGTAAGTGTAACATGTGAGCATGCAACTGAATGCAGTACTTGGTCTGTAATAATAGAAAATATGATTTGGAAGAATATATGTCCCAACAAGAATTGCTGTACTAATGTCCTGCTGAACAATTGCTATAGCCATAGCATCTGGCCCTCTCTGCAGTGGGAGAGATTACAGCCATACCTCTCAACTGTACAGATCTTCACAGAGTGTCCAGATTTTCCCATCATAGTTTTTTGTCTGTTTCTCCTGAAATCTGTACTTTTCTGGCAAATAGCTGAGGATTGACGTCATCAAGTAATGACAAACACTTGAGTTTAAGACTCCACATCTTTAAGAATATTCACGGTAATGCAAAACATATTATTCTACAAACATCCTAAGTTTGTAACAGGAATATTTAAAGTCTGTCCCTATTTACCCCACCCCCAATCATTTTAGGCTTTGTCTAGATGTGATGCTCTAGGAGGTTGTGAGGTAGGATCACAGCTCAGGAGCCTGACTCACCCTGGGAAAGGACAGCTCACATATGACAATCGCTGGGGTGGCTGTCAAACAGTTGTGACTGTGCCACTGCTAGGCCAGTTAATGGGGTGTTGTCCATATCCATATGTTACCTGTGAATATGAGCATGATACATGTTTGTCTTGTTAATATAAAAGACCTATATAGGGCATGTGCATAGTAAAGTACTGTTGCAGACATGTGTGCTGAACTGCATGTGATATATTGAATTAATAACATTCAACTGTACATTGTTCTGCTGGACAATAAGCACATTTGTGACTATCTCTAGTCAGATACACATATACCTGTGTTGTTAGCCAAACCATTGGCAAGTCTGTGAGCAATGACAATGTAACATAATAGCCTACTTATGAGTGTTGGACATCTTCCAGGTTATCACAGTGATGTCAAAGCCTACTGTGCAATCAACTTACTAATGTATGGTGCAGCTATATTAATACAGTATCAATACTGATGTCCCTTTTGTCACCCATTTATGTGTGCCATTGTCCAGACATCCTGCTATAACAGGTTGAGAAGTATGATTGAGCAGCAAGACTGTAAATACAGTGTGCCATACTAACAGAAGATAAATGTACATGAGGTATCCCCTGAGCACATGTATGTATGCATATGTTCAGCTAAAAGGCACAAAACTAATAACATGGGTTTCAAGCAGTCAGGTACATAGGTTGTGCATGTTGCACATGTGTATAATATCAGTGTCAGTGCATACAAAACAGACATAAATATGTACAGCTACTAGTTGTTGCATTGCCCTGACACTGATATGGGTACTAGAGTAGGCATGATGATTAGGTAGTTATCGGAGAAGTGTCCAACTGTGTTATGACCCTCTGTCCATGCCTTTCACTAACAGCTATATCAACATCTATATACAGTGGATATCACAAGTGTGCACACCCCTGCTGGAATGCCAGGTTTGTGTGGTGTATGACAAAGAGACCACAGAAAATCTTTTCAAAATGTTTCTCATCTTGAATGTGACTGCTAACCTGCACAATTCCATTGAAAAACAAAGGTGTTTCTAGGAAGGTGAGCAACTATTGCCAAGTGAAGATGTGCCATGATGTTAGAGTCCAAACCAAGACGAATGAATGGTGTAACCATATCAAGAGGTGCATACACAACATATCAGTTTAAGGGTGTGCACACTCATTCAACTGGTTATTGTACTGATTATTATTTCCATATGTTTTCACAGACCAGATTGTTATGTTTTCAATTGAATTGCACAGGCTATAGGTCACATTAAAGGTGGGAATTCTTTTGGAATAAGTTATTGTGGTGTCATGTTTCAATTGCACAAATACCAGGCATTGTAACAGGAGTGTGTACACTTTATATATACTGCAGCTATATGGACTCAGCAGTACCTCACCTGTAAAACCTGCCTTCATCAAGGTAGAGTAATCCCCTTTGGTGGACAGCAGCAATACACAAACCACATAATAGGTTGATATATTGTCTCTACAGGGACACATAGGTGCACGCAACAACTTGGAAGCAAGTCCATCTCCATCTGAGCAAGCAGGTAAGTTCACAGATGAATTCCTGTAAGGCTGATTATGAGTATAACTCAGATATATCCACACCGCCAAGGACAATTGCAACAGTGTTTCCACATATGTTGTCAGTCTCAGAGGCAGCAACACAATTCACCCTGTACTGGGGGTAAAGCACACCTCATACACACAAACCATGGATATAGACAGCCTGCATCAGACAGGTTAGGTGGGAACATTGCCACCCTGTCCACTCCAGTTGTATAGGGGGATATGCACATCAACCACACTCTTCCCCTCAGCAAAGGTGAGCATGTACATATTGCCTACTGATGGCAACAACAGCAAATCTCCATGGGGCATAATAACATCACTGTCTGCCTCCTACATGAACTCAGGCATGTGCTCAAAGCTCCATCACACACCACAGTCAAACACAGACTTGCCACCATCCACACACCATCCACATGGAAGATGGCCATGGTCATCCCTCTACACATAAATGAATGAAGAATAGAGGATTTTGCAATTAAGTGTCCAACACTGAGGGGAATAAGATAGCTCAAGGCCAGGAGTGTAATACAACCTGCTATAGCCATGATAGATTGGAAGGTTATGGTGTAGTTTGGAATATTTCCAAGTAATATCCACTATTGATGTGCAATTTGACAACCGTATGAGATCCTGTGACCTTTTAGTCCTGTTTATGTCTTCCAGGTAACATGCAGAGGCCTCGCTTCCTGGCATTCTCTGTTGGGGAAAATGACATCATCACCCAATTTGTGATCGAACATTATGGCCTGTTATTTGGATGGAGAGCACAAGATGTGCTGGAGAGGACCTCCCTGTGAAACAATCTGGTCCACAGGGTAAATAATGCAGGTCTGCACAGCAGAACTTATGAGCAGGTGTTGCATCGGGCCACTGATCTCATCTGTCATGCCCATCAATGGGCTTCTGCTGTAGCGAGGGACCGGCTAGCTACAGATGGGGCCAAGCCATCCAGCCCCCACTGAAACCCACAGAGGAGCTCCTCGTCAAACTTAGGGCACCCGCCCAATGCACAAGCCATGAAGCTGAGGAAAGCATTGTGGAGGTAGATTGCAATCACACACTGGATGAGTAGCATGCAGGTAAGCCCCAGTGAACATTACTAGAACACTGTTGCTTACACATTTCTATCTGTATAGTATCTACATGCATATGTCAGATGAGATAGTATGTTTGCTGGTGTTTAGTAATGTAGAGACATGTACATCTATGATTATGGCCAGCATATTTTGTAGTATTGGGGGTTGTGCTGTTAATGTGCTGAAATGCTGCTTCCACCCTGTACCAAAGCCACATCAGTGGCTACTGACATTACCTCTCTTCTATAACTATTTAGGCACATCTGGTATACAACTGGGACAGCAGCCTGTAGCTGGTGAGTATGGAATTTTGTTGAGGACTGCCAATACACCGGCCATGTTAAGCCCATGCTATTTGCCATGCACACATTTATTATACCTACCCATAATGCATCATGTACATGTTCAGTTTTGTTGGTGTTAACTGCACTGCATCACAGTGGTCACCATGGTGTCATATCTGAGGGGTATGTAAGATTCTTGCAGTATACCTCACAACTTGTCAGTGCAAGATGTGTGGACAGAGACAAACAAAATGGTGGGACAAATGGGCTACAGTAGGGACATGTATGAAACATTACCCTTATACAGTGGATACAACAGTGTACATGCACCTATTAAGATGGCAACTGTTCCTGATATATACAATGACAGACCACAATAATACATTCCACACCTTTTACAACCTGTAATGTGATCCTAACATGAACAATTAACATGTAAAATAGAATTATATGTTAGTGCAACAAATATGGGGTGTACAAGCCTTACAAAACACTGGATGCATATGTGTGCACACACTCAAAATAACATATTGTGGAGGCAGCTTGTAATGTACTGACAGCATTCACTCTACTTGAGTACACACCTGCCATCAAGTACAGGGCTTTAATGTCACACCACGTAATAGTCTGCTGTCCGAGAAGTATGTTCATGACATTTACTCAGTTGCCAACAACAGAAGCAGCCATGGCTTGTACACAACTTACAAAGCATCAAAGGGATTCCATATCTGAAATGTAGCAGTCAGGAGGTTGGAAAAAACATTACTTAATCATTGTATATACCATGGAAAACAGCGCAGATAGGGATCTAGAGGTGTATTAAATATGGGACAACAGTGATGTTGAAAAGTACCAGATGCCCATCCAAAACAAATGACAAAACATGTAGAAAACTGGTCAGGGAAGCTGCCAGGAGACATGCAGCAACACTGAGGGAGTTGCAGGAATGTCTAGCAAGTACTGCCTGTGTAGTACCAGTGGCAACAATTGCCTGGATTCTGCATAAGTGTGGCCTATGGAGTAGGGCAAGTAGACGGAAGATTTTTCCCTACAAGAAACACCATCCAGGGCTGTGTACAGGTAGCAAAAGCATAACATCAAGTCTCCCAAAGGCATGTGTTGCAATGTGTAATGGTGTCATGACACCAAGATTCAAACCTACAGACAGTATTCATAGAGATATGTGTGGTACACAAACAACACCTCACTTCGCCTCAGGGCCACCATCCCTAACTTGAAGCTTGCTGGTGCCAGTGTACACTCTTAAGATTGCTGTTCATTAGCTGTAACTAGGCATGTAAACATGTTGGAGGGGATTTTGCACATTGCAAAATTACACTAACATGTGACCTACAGCTGTCAAGCATCTGCAATAAGGCTGAGGGTGGGGAGGGGTTTCAGCTTCAAACACAACAGTGAACTGAACCATATATCCAAAGTTAGCTAAGAATGGATGTATCTGAACACATTCAAGGTTATGTATTGGGCCAGACATAACCCAGACTCAAGCAGCAATAGTAAAGGCGTAGTGTGACCTCCAAGGGCTGTGTACATGAACTGGCTTTGCAATCTGGCAGCATTGCGGGACCTTTGTAGGGAAGACAGACCAAATAATGCCAAGTCAAGATATGCCATGCTAGTATACCCCTTACCAGGAATAGTGACTTCTGTAGTTCACTTAACAGGTGCTTCAACAAACCATTGGTTTAAGGGGGTTCACACTTATGTAACCCCCATATTATATGCATCTCATTAAGTATTTTCATAACTAATACATTTGTTTGATTCTTGATTGGATTGCACAGGTCATATGTCACATGTCAGGTGTGTGTAATGTTTTCAAATGCAGTACTGTGGCCCAATTTCATATCATAGAAGAGGCTGGAATGTCAACAGGTGTGTGTATTCTCCTCATATCTACATTAAGCTTTGAAGGTCTTTGGTGCAACTGGATTTTATTGCACATACATGCACTGCTAATGATGAGATCTGCAAATCAAATGTCAGTCATTAATTAGTGACATCAGTCCTCATATCATCCTAGTTATGTGTCAGACAAACACATTAAGGTTGTGAGGAACAGAGCAAGCATAACTGCCAGACATCTAAGCATTCAGCAATGATTTGTACAGTTGTGAGGTATGGTCTACAGTAGATGCCAGTGTGCTACACAGGTGCACAACAATAATGTGTACATGGGTGTGGTGTGTTCCAGGGGAAGGGACATCAGCTACTAACACGACTCATGCATCCCAGAGATGTACATTGTTAGTAACAGGGATTAAGAATGGCTGCAATGCATGATGTTGAGTGCCATGTGTCATGCATGTCAACTGTTGGGTAATGTGAGGTCTGTGTAATGTCTTTGTGCCACCTCACCTGTAAGCATGTGTGTGTGTGTGTGTGTGTGTGTGTTTGTGTGTGTGTGTGTGTGTGTGTGTGTGTGTGTGGGTGTGTGTGTGTGTGTGTGTGTGTGTGTGTGTGTGTGTGTGTGTGTGTGTGTGTGTGTGTGTGTGTGTGTGCGTGTGTGTGCGTGTGTGTGTGTGTGTGTGTGTGTGTGTGTGTGTGTGTGTGTGTGTGTAAGTAAACCATAATGTACAGGTATTAATTTACATATATTTTCTTCCCCTCACAGGTGGTGATTTGGGTTGGGGTCCCTCCCACGGGGAAACTGATGTCAGTGTCTCTGCAGACTCTGACAATGATGATAGGCATAGTGAGGCACAGGCAGGGTTGTCATGGGCTGAATCTGTGCCATTGGTTAGCATCCCACTTTTTTCCACACCATCACCACACACAGTCACAATGCCCACACATACCCCATCACCAGTGGTCATAGATGAGGGACAGCTGGTGGGTGGTGGCATGGGACAGGAAAGTATAGTGACTATGGCAAGTATGTCTGTAGACAATAGCCATAGCTGGATAGCAGGTGAGGTCCCACACAGGAGGATAGACAGGAGCATTTTTAGGAGGATTGCTTCTCGTCATGCCCCTGCCACATGTGGCACAGCAGGTGTCACCAGACACATGTTTCAGACCATCGTGGAGGCACAGGCACATTACACCAGAGATGGTATGAGGCTCCAGAGGGCTACTCTGCCTGCTGTATGTGACAATATCCATGATCTTGCAGATGCCCACTGTTATTATGTGGAGGTCATGGATTGACAGTTGGGTGAGATGGTGGAAATCCTCAACCGTAGGATCTCTGTGTTAGAGTAGGTCTTGGGAGTAGAGCATTGGCCATGTGGATGTGGGACAGCATCATGAACAGCTGAAGATCTACGTGGCCATGCAACATCTCACTCCCACTCCCATAGTGGCAGGACCAGCAGCTCCACTGCAGGGGGAGGGGGTGCTGTCCACACCACAACACAGCAGGCCATGGGCACATGATCCTGGCCAATCCCAACAGGGACGCGGATCCAGCAAACAATTGTCATCATCAGAGGAGAGTACCATATCTGGGCTTCTGCCTGGTGGTGCCCGTGCAACCCCTGGCAGGCCCAGTTCCCATGACCATGGCTGGACACAGTGAACTGTACACCCTGCCATGTACAGTCCACAGCTGTCCAACATACCCCTGTATAGGGCAGCCACATGGCAGAACTGTGTGCATCCATATATACACGCACACATATCACCATCACAACTAGGGCACCTCCATACATATGCACACACCACCTCTGTATGGCCCAGTTAATAAACATCCCCCTAACCCACACATGATAGCAACCAAATGGCTCAGCCTAGGCCTCTGGCAAACCCACACCATACCCTGTGCATATGATGATACCTGTGCCACATCCCTGTCATCCATACCATCGATGCAGAGACATGCTAATATGGTTCTGATGCACACAGTGAATGTACTACAGTTTAGCAATGTAATGCTATTTAAAGTATCAGCTGGCATGTTTACTGTTTACATGTCAGGGTGGGTAGCTCTCCAGCCATGAAGCATTATTGTTGTTATTAACACTGACCGAATGTGGTCTCATAATGTATTCTGTTTTTGTTCTAGCTGTCTGTGTATCAGGAGGATGTTGGCCTGCTGTCCTTTCCTACAAGGGGTGTAGCAGTGTGGTAACACATTATCCAGGGTACAGCTGAATACAGGTAACAGGTCTGTATAACAGTTGTTGCATGTGCCACATGGCTGATGGGTGTGAAGGGTGTATACAGGGTGTCTATAGTAGAACATCAAAGTTTCAAAACTTCGAATGTTCTAATATCGAACCCTATTCAGAGAAAACTGAAAACATCGAACATACAGAACAGCAAATGTTTTCCTAGGGAAAAATTTGCTGTTCCAAAACACATACACACACCACAAGCATACCAAACAAACAGCAATCCACACACATACATCTAAAATCTTACACCTAACCCTACACTAAACTATACACACGCCACTAACTATCCACTTACCTTAATCCAAACCCTAATCTTAAGGTCGGTCACTATCGCACACTCACCTCACCCACGCCCTAACCCTAACTCACCTACCCCACCCTAACCCTCATGTCCACACAATCGTACACTTACCTGACCCACGCCCTAAGCCTAACTCACCTAACCCACCCTAACCCTCACATCCACACAATCGCACACATATCTAACCCGCACCCTAAGCCTAACTAACCTAACCCACACTCAATCGCACACTTACCTGAACCCGACCCGTAACTTTCCACCACAGCACTGAAAATACCGAAGCAACAGAAACAGACAACCAAATTCTTTCCCTAGGAAAAAATTGTTTTTCTTTTGCTTCGATATTTTCAGATTTCGCTGAATAGGGTTCAATATTAGAACATTTGAAGTTCTGAAACTTCAATGTTCTAACATAGACCCGTATACAAGTAAGTGCATGGTGGCTGATGCAAGCGGCACTTGTACAGTGGACAACAGTAAGTGTACTTGGTGGCACACACCAAAAGTTTGAGAATAAGACACACACACACACAGAGGCTTTTGTGTTGATGCAACACACATAGTACTGTTCACATGGATGTACTTCACTTTGCAGAGAACTCATTTATGCAAATGCAATTCCACCAAGACCAAATTGCCAAAATCTCAAATCACTAAATAGTCAGTTCACCAAATTTTATTTCACTGAAAATAGTAATGGCAGGGTATATGTCCTTTTCCCCACTGTAGTGCAATCCTGGAGTTGGTATAAATAGTTGTGGTTGTGTGGAGGGCACAGCCCCCCACACTGGAGAGTGTGGGGTGGTATCGACCCACACCTGGTTAGATTAACAACTACTTATCCTCTTAACATAGACTCAAGAGTATAACAGCACACTACACATGGGGATACGCACAACACTACCCCCAATGTGGGGGGCTGTACACCCAATGACCACTACCACCTATATATATTAACACCAGTACTGCTGTACCATGGGGAAAAGGGCATTTACACTGCCACTACTAGTTTTGGTGAAATTAAATTCCACAAGATGATTCATTTGTAAGTTTAGCTTTTGATAATTTGGTCTCGTCAAATGAACACCTGGGAAATGTTTTTTCTGCAAACTGAAGTCGATCCATTCACACACACACACACACACACACACACACACACACACACACACACACACACACACACACTTGCCAACACTGAGATTAGAACCCCTACCTATGTAGTTATTGCTACTAATGGTGTTCTGCCTCAATTGCACACACCACAGAGTTTGTAGGGTGAGGTGTGTTCCGAGGTTCCTGTAAAGTGAACAACATTACCAGGCATTGTACAGTATGGCAATGGGGGATGTACTGGGTGTGAATGGACACAACATACTATAACATACTGACATATAGACATTGACAAATACATACAGTCATACACACATTTGGCACACCTGGATTTAGCAGCCCTGACTATCCTGTCAGTCAGGGTATACTGTAACATAGTTCATGCACACAGCACATGTCTTATTGGGCTGAAGATTGTTGTCAGATAATTGTGAGGTTAATGGAGACAGCAGACCACATATAGTGGACCTTGGGACATGTAGTGGGAGCACCACTGTCTAAAATGTGAGAGCCACCGTCCAAGTGGACATAGTACTCATTCAGACACAGGATACTGTACTGACACACAAATGTTCACAGATTTTGGGCTTCCTCAGATTAGAACCCCCTGGCTATGCAGTTGTTGCTACTACAGTGACAAGCATTTACTGCATGCAACACAGACTGTAAAGTGATTACTGTTCCATGGCTCCTGTACTGTGGCCAACATCACCAGCCCTTGTACAGTATGGCAATGTGCAGTGTGTGTGTAGAGACTAAGTCCTCAAAATGCTGTCTCATACAAATATGCTCACTTTCAGAGACTCACACACACACATACTCACATTTCCCAGGACTCAGGGTGAAGCCCCCACCTACATAGTCATTGTTAGTATTGTGTAAGGCAGTTACCACATGCTCTATAGAGTCTATAGGGTGAAGAGTGTCACAAGGTACCCTTACAGTGAATAACATCACCAGCACTGCAAAGTATGGCAGTGGTAGGTGGAGTAGTTGGAAGGGCCACAAAGTAATGTCACCTACAGGTTTACATGCTCACAAACAATTGTATACACAGTAATGCACACACACACATATTTCCAGTACTGAGGGTCATGTGTCCATGTGTTCATATGTGTGTACCACAATAATGGCCATGAGGCCATTACAAGCCTAGCCAATGGGAGTACCCTGGCATCATGCCACCTGATATTTGTCACCAGTGCATCTATCAAATACTACCATGTGAGTGATCCCCAGGGTGACATTTATATTCACCACCCACTCATCTGAATTTCCCTTGAAGAGGGCCAGTGAGGTGCTTTGACATGTATGCAACATATATCGCATAATGTGGCCAGTATCTGGGTTATGGACCTGTCCAGAAGCATGTTCTGTTGAATGTAGTAATGTGATTGAGGTATCCATGGCATGTGGTGCATACAGATTGGGATTTCCTAGCTGTGGCATGTGTAACACAGCTGGGCAGACACAGCATTGTCAGTCAAGCAGGGATTCCCTGTAAGTAGCCTAGATGTGACCGGGAACACTTGGAGGTTTTGGCCTCTTTCCATATCAGACAGTTGTTTCATGCCTCGGGTCCTACATGTGAGGTACATTTGCAGCCTACCCAGCTGTTGAAGGTGTCTAGTGAGTTACATGGCAATTGGGCCATTGTACCTGGTGACTGGCCTAATGAGCAGGGAGTGGAGGGGGACATTAACCTCTTAATGCATGGATAACACACCCTTAGTTATGCAATGTGCCACATGGAAAGACTTTCTGTCCACAGTGGAAATGTGGTGGTCAGAAGAGAGGTTGCTGTCAAGCTGTGTTCAAATATCTCCTAAAAGGACATATGTTTTCATTGGACTACCACCAATGTGGTCATTTGTGGAGAACACAATGATTCAACAGAGGGCTGTGACACATTTCTTGCCATTGAGACCAAGGCCAGTCTTCTGATAACAGTTGGAGGTGTCAGATGTCATTACTCTGCTATTTTATCTGACTGGAATGTAATCAATGGTTACCAGGGCTGAGCTATGCTTAGCA
The DNA here is from genome assembly GCF_019279795.1 of Protopterus annectens. Lineage (NCBI taxonomy): Eukaryota > Metazoa > Chordata > Ceratodontiformes > Protopteridae > Protopterus > Protopterus annectens. The sequence goes on from NC_056735.1 coordinate 804,158,957, forward strand.
GGTTTTAGCATTGCTTAAATGTAAATGCTAAGTAGGTTTGCACACTGATATGCGAAGCTTACACACTGTAAGCGCCTATTCGTGCAACCATACGTTAGCACCACTTAATGTCATACAAACCCACGCAAATACACTTAAAGCTGCTCAAAACTGCCTTAATCACTCTGTATCCAACAGTCCTTGTTCTACCTAGCAACAAATAAACAGCGCTCACAGGTAATGAACCCAGGACCCTGCACACCATAGTCAAAGCAGTTTACCAGTAAGCCATCTCAGATGTATGGCTTTAGGATGTTTTCTCAAACATACTCTACTTTACAGCCAGTTTACAATAGGAACAAGACACTGTGCAATTAGGAAGGATTTGCATTTACAAATATATATATATCTGAAAAGAAGCATATATATATATATATATATAGAGAGAGAGAGAGAGAGAGATGTGTATAACAATATATAGACATATTACCAATATAATACCAATAAATACTGAGGTGTGTGTGTGTGTGTATATATATATATATATATATATATATATATATATATATATATATATATATATATATATATATATATATATATATATATATATATATATATATATATATATATATATTATATACATATAACAGGTATACAACAACCTCTTAGCAAAACAGCTAACATGACTGAACAAGGCAAAGAGAAATACAACCATCCAGTAATTCACAAACTGTCATATAACTCTTCATATGCCTCATTCTTAGCCTTTGCCACATCTCTCTTTGCCATGCACTTCATCTCCTCACGCTCCTGTCTACTTTCCTCATCTCTATGACAGTCTCTTTCCTTCTTCCCCATCCTCTTTCTCTACATACTGTCTTGTACTTCCTCAATCCACCACCAGGTCTCCTTGTGCTACTTCCTCCATCCACATGTCACACCATGCAGCTGTCTCCCTTAGTAGCTCTGCTGTACTTTACCAGATATGTGGTAAATTGACAGTGTCTGTCTTAATCCTTCCTTGAACTCCACCTCACGAGCACCCTTTTCCAGTTCACACTATGTGATCCTTGTTGCTGAACTCACACCTCCCTTGTTCTTGATTACTGTCATCCTGCAGACCAACATTCTATGCTGCCTAAATACACTTTCCCCTTCACCACTTTACAGTCTCCGATCTCCTTTAAACTGGCCCTTCTACATTGGATATATTCCACCTGCGTGCATCTTACTACAGTCTTGTAACACTCACCCTATGCTCCTCCCTCATGTTAATAGTACATATTCACCACAGCCATGTCCATCTGTTTTGCAAACCCCATGATCTCACCGTCTGCATTTCTTTTAACAGCATTCATACCCATCACTCCCACAGACCCTCTGTTCCCTTCACCAACATGTCCATTGACATCTTCTGCAACGATCACTCTATCACCCTTGGGTACAGTCATCACCACAACATACAAATGACTTCACAGTTCTTTTTGTCATCCATCACACAACCAAGTTGTGTATCATATGAGTCCCTGCCAGCCTTGGGGCACACATCCCAGTACAACAATAGGGTACAGTGGCCAACATGCTGGAGGTAGGTGGCATCGAAACCATGGACAGGGAGCGTGCAGGTAAGGGCACAGTGGGGGTTAGTACACTAATGTGTCAGACATACATGTATCTGTATTGTATCTACATCCATGTGTCAGGTCCAATTGCAGTTGTGGATGGGGTTTTCTAATGCACAGAGGTGCACATCTATGGTGAGGACAGAGCATTGTGTATTATTGGGGTTAGTACTGTAAATGTGCAGACATGCTGCATCCATCCTGTACCAAGGACACATGTAAGTCTGCTGGCAATACCTCCCTCTCACAATTACCTAGGACCCTTTAGTCTGCATATGGGACAGCAGCCTGAAGCTGGTGAGTATGACATTGTTCTGTTGTTGCCTGGCAATACACCAGGCATGTGAAGGACATGCAATTTACCATGCACACAACTATCAGTAATAGCTATATTGCTTTATGTAATAGCTATATTGCTTTATGTGGATGTTCAATTGTGGTGGGGTTAACCACATTGCATCACAGTGGTCACCACTGGGGCCTATCTGGCATGAATCCAGCATTCAAGTAGCACGCCTCACAACTTGTCAGTGTCAAGATGTCTGAACAGAGGCCAGCAAAATGGGCTGCAAACGGCCTAAGGTAGGGACATGTGTGACACATTAGTGGTATACAGTGTATATAAATAGTGTACATACATAGGTTCATAGATTCATAGGTTGGTACTAAGCTATCAGCCCTAGGGCCTATACAAGCCTAGCCATAACAATTCCCTGGCTCTTTCTTCCCACACTATTCACTTCCCTGGACCCTGTCATACTCCTATTAAGATGCAAATTGTTCCTGATACATACAAATTAGAACCACAATATGTCAGGCCACACCTCTTCCAACCTTTAATGTGGCCCATAACATGAACAGTTCACTTGTAAAATGAAGCATCTGGACTCATGTATTGCACCTACAATGGTGGCCACCTATGAGGGTGGCAGATGTCGTACCAGCATGATGTTTCGGTCAGGTATGATCCCTGATGCTGCCATATGTGCCAGTACACTCACTGTGGCATATATGGCTACAATATCACGTACATGGGCATTGTTAAGGCACACGGACCACTTCCAACCATGTATAGGTTGCAAACATCTGGATATTCCAGACACATCTGTACAGAGGACTGTACAATGGTTTAACTTGCTGCATGTGAGGCAGATGCTATTGCCACACTATATAAAGTAATGGCAGTGAGAGGTGGTCACCAGCCATGTATGGTACACACATCAAAATGGTATAAGCTACACAAGATATGATCCTCACACACACACACACACACACACACACACACACACACAAACAATTGCCAGCATTGGGATTAGAACTCCTGCCTATCTAGTTATTTCTTCTACAGGGCTACACAGTTATCAGACATGCCACAGAGCTTATACATTTGTACATCATCCAAAGTTACTTTTATGTGGATGACATCAACAGGACTACTAAACTGGAGTGAGGGGAAATTTAAAGGGTAGTACACAGGTCAAAAATGGTGTAACCCACACACTACATGATTCTCACACAAACACATCCAAACACTTGCTAATAGTGAGATTAGAAATCCTACCTATCTAGTTATTTCTACTATAGTGCTACACAGTTATCAGATGCACCACAGAGCATATACATTTTCACCTATTCCAGAGGTAGTTCTAAGGTGGATGACATCAACAGGACTACTAAATTGGAGTGAGGGGAAGTGTACAAGGTAGTACACAGGTCAAAAATGGTGTACTCACACAAACATCCAGTTTCCAGTAGTGAGATTAGAACTCCTGCCTATCTAGTTATTTCTGCTATAGTGCTACACAGTTATCAGATGTGCCACAAAGCTTATACATTTTCACCTACTCCAAAGGTACTTCAAAGATGGATGACATAAGCAGGACTACTACATTGGGGTGAGGGGAAGTGTAAAGGGTAATGCACAAGTCAAAAATTGTATAACCCACACACTACATGATTATCACACAAACACACACTTGCATACAGTTACGAGTAATGAGATTAAAACTCCTGCCTCTATAGTTATTTCTACTTTCATGTTATGCATTTATCAGACATGCCACAGAGCTTATACATTTTCACCTAGTCCAAAGGTACTTCTAAGGTGGATGACACCAACAGGACTACTAGACTGGGGTGAGTGGAAGTGTAAAGGGAAGTACATAAGTCAAAAATGGTATAAGCCAGACAGTACATAATTCATGCATACACACACACACACACACACACACACACACACACACACACACACACACACACACACACACACACACACACACACACTCACACTTGCCAGCATTGGGATTAGAACTCATGCCTATCTAGTTATGCCTATTATAGTGTTACACAGTTACTGCACACGCTACAGAGCTTACTGAACTTTCACATGGCCAAAGCTACTGATAACTACACAGCTGAGGTAAGGTATTACAGGTGGCAGAAAGTCTGCCTTCAGTTCCACCCTTACATCATGTTAGTTCTTTCTGTCTTGCACTTCAAATAGCATTATGGCTTGGCACACACACACACACACACACACACACACACACACACACACACACACACACACACACACACACACACACACACACACACACACTTGCCAGCATTGGGATTAGAGTTCCTGACTATCTAGTCATGTATATTATAGTGGTATGCAGTTACTGCACATGCTACAGGGCTTACTGAACTTTCAAGTGGCCAAAGCTGCTGATAACTACACAGCTAAGGTAAGGTATTACAGGTGGCAGAAAGTTTGCCTTCAGTTCCACCCTTACATCATGTTAGTTATTTCTGTCTTGCACTTCAAATAGCAATAAGGCTTGGCACTTCACCAGGTTATTGTATCAATAAGTGTGGCACACCTGGGAGCCATTTGCAGTACTCATTCATCACAGAAGTAGCCCCAGTACTTACTAGTTATGTCCACCCCTCCTGGCATGATTGAAGGGCAGTTTTCTGTGCTTTTGCCCATTAAACTGGTGCACTTGCCCATTCTATGCACTGTTGCAACTGTCTCATGTACACAGACAACCCTTCCCTCTAAACTCCAAACACTCAGACCTATGAGAGTTTCACATATATCACCCAATGTGGACATATGCACTCTCCAGCAAAGACTGAACTAGCAGGTTAAGAGGATAAGATCAACACCTGCACCACACCATGTGGAACACATAGCTCACCATGACACCCACTTTGACAGCCATGACATACAGTGAAAAGCCACACACCCAGATTCACAGAGGCAATCAATGGACATTTACCAAAACAGCACAGACCAGCAAGACAGACACCCACTCAGACACCACAACATGGCACATGCCAAGGGACACATATTTAACCTACACAGTGTGCCCCTCAACCTAAGTTCCTAAGGCTAACCACCTTGCACAATACAGTGATCATGGGTAACTCAATACTGAGGCACACACATATCCCACTCACTAAGTTGAATATGGATTAGGTAACGGCCAAATATCTATCACATGCCAGCATCCAACACATGACATAGCCAGTCATGGCACTCCACAACAACTATGAGTTTCACTCTGCATCCATGTGGGTGTGAATGACCTAGGACACACCTCCCTGGACTACATGACAAGAGACATGGTTGAAATCTCTGATTATGTGGTCCAGGCAGGTGTGACAGTAGCCCTGAGCAATATACTGCCGTCACCCTGAATGATGCTGCAGTACTATCAACAGATCATTGACTGCAACATTTGCTTATGTGTTTTGTGCTATTCTCATGGGATCCAGGTATCTCTCTGCTTGGGTTGACATGATTGACAGAACTCAATGATTTGCCACAGATGTCCTACATCTGTCAGGGCTGGGTTTCCAGGTACTGGCTAAGTATCTTGCCACCCCTAAAGTGCTTTATTAGGCAGTGTTCCTAATGTAATTACCACCATAACAAATAAACATGTATGCAATGTGAGGGTCATACGGCTCAACAGTAGACATCTAACTGTCAGGATGCAGTCACTCAAAGCACTCGTCTGAGTGGAGGACATTAACATTTCTGCTGTTCACAGCAGCAGATAGAAGCCCTGCAGTATCAGGCTATAACACATTCCACAGTTGTCAGCCCCCAAACATGGACCACACCACACCTCCACAGGTGGAGTTGTCACCATATTCATTATGGATAGGAACACATCCAGACTAGTATTCCAGCATAATGCATTGGAGATACTTCCAGTACAACTGCCTTTGGGTAATAGTGCAATCCAGACCATAGCCTGCTATGGGTCTACATCTTTATCCCTAGACTGTCAATGCACAATCCTCAACACCCTGCCATATATGAAGGTCCAATGCAACACTGACATAGTATGAGACTTCAACTACCCCTCCATTACCTGGCAAAAGTAGCCATGTGCCAGTACAGTGGCCTAACACTTCCTGAGATTCATCATTTCCATGCCCTGAACCAGTTCATACTGACCCCCAGTAGAAGAGGCAAAAACCTTGACCTGTGTTGACTACTTAAATATGGGACTGTTGCTCATCCACAGTTGTCAATCCCTACCTGGTGAGACCCAAACAGGTTGTAATCAACATGGAACTCAACATGTCAGCTACACCCCCACAAAGGTAACCACCTTGCAAGACCTCTCCAAATCTTACTTTGCAGCTATAAAACAGGGGTGGATGACTTCACTGCACCCATGGCAATGGGAAATAGCTGCATGACTGTCGAATCATACACATATGCACTGTACAAACAGATACATGAATGCATGGTACTAGGCATACCCAACAGAACCAAGACAAAAGTATACAACAAAAGGAGGACACTGCTGCAGAAAAAGGTGGTGTCCCATAACTGTCAAACTCCCTTATTACCCACAAACACAACTTGGGATCACTCATGGAATCCCCTACAGGCATTTATGAAGGCAGACATGCAGCAGACACTGCCAACAATCACAAAAGCCTTTGATAGTTACATCAACAACCTCCACAGCATTAAACACAAGTGCTGTGAGTTACTGCACAATGCTAATACCTATAGTGAGACAACAGATATTGGCCACAGTCTTGGCAACACATTCAGTGCAGGCTTTACCCTTCTCTCCCCCCACAAGTGTACAGTCACAATGGCAGGTGACTGGCAGGCACCCAGCAGTAGTGCAGGCCAAGTTAGACCTGCATTGTCCACAGGCAAGAATACAGCTTCCATGGGACACCAACATATCCATTGCTGTGCTCTACATGACATGCAAAATAACATTGGACCAAATTTGTGTGCCCTGGTCAGTCACAGCCTCACCTCAGGCTTTGTCATTCAAACCTGGCACACTGCTACAGTCATCTCTCTCCATAAAGGGGTAGCATCTACAGACCCTGTGGATTACTGGTCCCTTAGCCTGATAAGTCCATTATGTAGGGATATGGACTGCATCATCAGGGACCTGATTGACCAAGATATAGGTGATCTCCTAACTCTGGACCCACACAGTTTGGCTTTGTGAATGGCAGATCATGCCTGCTCAACCTGGTTGATGTCTTTGACTGAGTCACCAGGGCTGTGTATGACAGTAAGGCACTGCATACAGCCTACATCAATCTGTCCAAAGCTTGTGTTACCATCCCTCAGTGAGGGATTATTGATAAACCCCGCAAACTAGGCATTCATCCGTATATCACTGTTTGTTTTGCAAATTGGTTCACAGAACACACAAGTATGACAGTGGCAAGCACCAGGTCAGACTGGCAAGCTGTACTGATCATTGTGGGACTCCACTTGTGACTGCTTGCCAGTCTGACCTGGAGTTTGCCACTGTCACACCCAGGAGTCCAGCCCAACACAGAGGAACTCTGGCTGACCAAGTTCCCAAAGGACTGCAAGCTGGGAGCTATCATTGACTCCACAAGTGATGCACATATCCCACAGAAAGGCCTCAGTGAGACCAGTGAGTGGTGTGGAAACCATGCCAAGAAGCTTGACACCACAATATGCATCATCATCCCCCTTGGTAAAACACTCATTTCCCAGTAAGTACCACACCGATGGAAACCCACTGAACACTGTATGCATTATAATAGATCTGGGGACACAGACTGGCAACAACTTCTCCTTCAAGTTCCACATTGCCACTATGGCCAAGAAGTACTTCTATATGGCACATTGCATTACCAGGTGTTTTGCATCCAGGAAGACAGAGGTAATGATCTCTGTCTACTATTCCCTCATTAGACCACTCCTCAAGTATTATGGCACATTTGCCATGTACCTCACTAGACACCTGCTACAGTTGGGGAAACCACAGCAGCACCACACAAAGGGGTTCCTAGTCATCAAAAACACACATCCTACGCAGACAGACTCAGCAGACCCAAGCTATTCTCTCTGTCATAGCACCTAATTAGCAGCTATCTGTGCTTGACTTATAGAGCCATATCTGACCCAGCTGGTTTAGGAATGCTACATATAAATCCATCCACAGCACACACTATAGAGACAGCTACCTCAGTACCACAATCACCACAACATGCTGGTGGGACAGGTCCCTCACCAAGGAGCTGCACATGCCCTGGAATACACTTCCCATACATGTCATGCAGAGCACCTAGCTGACCCAGTTCCAGAGAAGCTTGATGAGTGGATGGGTAATAGACAGTTCAACCCAAGGATCACTGCAGTGGCTATACCAGATATAGGCACTGGCACGTAACATTGTGTGGCACAATGGCAGGGCCCTTCTATGTGCTAGGCTTGTTAAGGCTCCTGGGCCATTACCTACTACACACTTGTGAACCTATCAAGGGAATGACATCAGCAGGACTGATAAAGTAGTGCAGTGGGTGTTAACCTATCAAAATACTTTGTCCTATAAACAGACACATGTACACACAAACACACACACACACACACACACACACACTTGCCAGATGTGAGAGTAGAATCCTTACCTAATTGACAGCTGGCCAAGGTTGCTGATAAGGGACTGACATCATCTGGACTGATAAGGTGGGACACTGTGAAGTGTCATGGGTGGGAATTGCATAAAACTGTTTCACCTATAAACAAACACACATCTCCCTCAGTCTTGCACACACAACTGTCACACACACACTTCTACATTTGCCAAGACTGAGATTAGAACTCCTACCTAAGTAGTTATTTATGCTATTGGGTTATGCAGTTATTGCATGTGCCACCAAGCTTTTGGGGCTGAGGCTTGACGGAAGGCACTTCTAAGATGATTGATATCTGCAGGCCTGCTAAAATGAGGGAAGGGGAGGTGTACTGGGTTTGAATGGACCCAAAAGCTTTTAGTTGTGAAAACACACACACACACACACACACACACACACACACAGTTTTACATTGTGCAGGACTGAGATTAGAACTCCTATCTAACTATTTATTTATATTATGGCGTTATACAGTTATCACATGCACCACCGAGCTTATGGGGCTAGGGCCTGATGGAAGGCACTTTTAAAATGACTGATATCTGCAGGACTGCTAAACTGGAGAAAGGGAAGGTGTACTGGGTTTGAATGGACCCAAAAGCGTTTAGTTGTGAACATGTACACGTTTACATTTGCCAGGACTGAGATTAGAACTAACTAGTTAGTCATACTATTTTGTTATGCAGTTATCGCATGCACCACAGAGCTTATGGGGCTTAGGCCTGATGGAAGGCACTTCTAAGATGACTGATATCTGCAGGACTGTTAAGGTGGGGAAAGGGGGTGTACTGGGTTTGAATGTACCAAAATGCTCTTAGTTGTGAACACACACGTGCACACACACACTTTTACATTTGCCAGGACTGACATTATAACTCCTATCTAACTAATTATTTGTACTATTGTGTTATGCAGTTATCACATGCACCACAGAGCTTTTGGGGCTGAAGCTTGATGGAAGGCACTTTTAAGATGACTGATATCTCCAGGCCTGCAAAGTAGGGGAAAGAGAGGTGTACTGGGTTTGAATGGACCCAAAAGCTTTTAGTTGTGAACACACACATGCACACACACACACACACTTTTACATTTGCCAGGACTGACATTAGAACTTCTACATAACTAGTTATTTGTATTATTGTGTTATATGCAGTTATCATATGTGGCACAGAGCTTTTGGGGCTGAAGCTTGATGGAAGGCACTTCTAAGATGATTTATATTGTCAGGCCTGCTAAAGTGGGGGAAGGGGAGGTGTACTGGGTTTGAATGGACCCAAAAGCTTTCAGCTGTGAACACACACAGTTTTACATTTGGCAGGACTGAGATTAGAACTCCTATCTAATTAGTTATTTGTATTAGCTTGTTATGCAGTTATCACATGCACCACAGAGCTTATGGGGTTAAAGACTGATGGAAGGCACTTCTAAGATGACTGATATCTGCAGGACTGCTAAAATGGAGAAAGGGGAGGTGTACTGGGTTTGAATGAACCCAAAAGCTTTTAGTTGTGAACACACACTCACTTTTAAATTTCCCAGGACTGAGACGAGAACTCCTACCTAACTAGCTATTTGTACTATCTTGTTATGCAGTTACCATATGCACCACAGAGCTTATGGGATGAGACCTGATGGGAGGCACTTCTAAGATGACTGTTATCTGCAGGACTGCTAAAGTGGGGAAGGGGGAGGTGTGCTGGGTTTGAATGGACCCAAAAGCTTTTAGTTGTGAAAACACACACACACACACACACACACACACACACACACACACACACACACACACACACACACACACACACACACACACACACACACACACACACACACACACTCACACACAAACTTTTACATTTACCAGGACTAACATTAGAACTCCTAGCTAACTAGTTATTTGTACTATCTTGTTATGCAGTTATCACACGTGCCACGGAGCTTACGGAGCTGAAGCTTGATGGAAGGCTCTTCTAAGATGACTGATATCTGCAGGGTTGCTAAAGTGGGGAAAGGGCTTAAAGGGCTAGAAGCTTTTAACTGTGAACACAGACACACACACACACACACACACACACACACACACACACACACACACACACACACACACACACACACACTTTTATATTTGCCAGGTTTGAGATTAGACTTCCGACCTAACCAGCTATTTGTACTATCTTGTTATGCAGTTATCACACGTGCCACAGAATTTATAGGGCTGAGCCTAACAAAAGTGACGGCTATGGTGACAGACATCTTTAGGACTCCTAAGGTGGAGCAATGGAATGGGTGGGAAAGGCCTGTTCATGCCTAGATCCTACTGACATATTTCTAAGTGTATGAGCATGTCCAGTGTGCCCTTCTAAAGTACATGTGGGACTCCATTCCAGGAATTGTTGTACTTCAGTCCTATTTGTTTTGTGCTACAGCCATACCTGTCAACCTGTTGGTACAGGATATCTGGAGATAGCCTATCAAAATGTGGGGACAATGGGCCATACAATGATTGTGACAATTTCTCCCAGTAATGTATTGGTTGCAAGGGTTACTGGGCTGGTTTTAGTAGACATCTGTCATATATGCCATTTGACACCATCATGTACTGTTTTAGTACCTGGTGACATACCTCCTCAAATCATCACAGTGATTTACCAGAGGAATACAGGATGGAAGATGTACACACAAGGTTTATGGGCCAAATGCTATGCATTCTTGCACTATCCAGCCTTTTGAGGGGTGTGCCTACAAGCAATTGACTGCTGTAGCTGTGGAAATCATACAGCATTTTGGGGATATATTACAATGTTGGAATATCTGTGCATTTATGTTCTGGCCTGGTCTGATTTCCAGTCCGCAGTTGGATAATATAAATCAGACAGGTTCAGGGTCACAGGCAGACTCCATATATATTTGTAGGGCATAGGATATGTGGAGGGGAGGTGTCCTAGTCAGATATGTTTGGCTATAGCTACGAGTACTTGGCACTGGCTCTCCTCAATGGTTGACTGCATTTGGAGGGTCTTGTATGTGTCAGACTGTTTGACCAGCCTGGAGGTGTGTATTTGTCACACATATATGTATGGCCTACCTCATTTTGCTTGGATGGCCACATGGGTTCAGGATGTTGCACAGGATGAGTGATCAGGGAGGGGTGTGTTACTCCCCATGGCTGTGGCTCAGGGTTCTGTGGGTGCAGACATGTCACCATCTTCCAGGGTTAGGCCTGCCTGCAGTGGGTGCATTCCCATGTTTACACTCCAAGCCCTGCCTGTCGACTATATGGAGTATCACAGAATGTCCACATCCATGACTCATATATCTTGTTGGTTACCCATACAAGTGTGGTTTTCCAGCACAAGTGTTTTGCAAGTCACTCAGTTTTGAAATCATATATTACAGATAGTTGACATTGGAGTTTCTGACTTTGTACCCATCAGACATTTCATGCTACTACAAATCATTCCATCAACTTAATAACATTATTAGAGCAGCATTTCATGGGTGTCCTTCTCTTTGGACCTTCATCACCCCATTATTCATGTCTTTGTTCCAATTTATGGCTCCCTGAGGCTAGCAGGTTTGCCCCTTGCAGTTGTCAGCATGGCCTTTCTTTACATTTTGTGGACTGTGTTATGATGGTGTTGTGGACCCCAAGACAGTCCCAAAAGGGCACTGTGGATGAGGCATCAACACTTGCCAGAGGCCTGTAGGCCAGGTGTGACAAATGCAGGCCATCTGTAGCAGGGCAGTGCATTCTGATGATCATATGTTCCCAATCTGCCAGCAGGAGACACCCCTGGAATGGCACCAGTAAGTTAACTGTAGGTGCTACTGATAATTGCTTTGTGTTACTATTGTACCATCAGTCTGGGTGACAGCTAGATGTTGCTTAAGTCTAGGAACAAGTTACTGCATTTCTATGGGACTATGGGGGGGTGACACAACTATACACTTTACACATCTGCACAGACTGTGCTGAAATTTGCTTAACATTTTGGTCCCATGTAGCATGGAGGTGTGCCCTATCTTTCAGACTACATGCATAACAGTATCAACCACAGGTCAGATTGCTCTGGCATAGACGTTGGTAGTTTCAGACTTCTTACCTTTCAAAGCCATACTGCCACTGCCAGACCTGCTGTGATATCACTGTGTAAAAGTTTGTGGGTGGGGATTTCATGGGTGTTGTCATGTGGGAGCCTTTGCCAGGCATTTCTGTATGGTTGTCTACAGCTGATCTGCTGTGTGGGGATGGTGGTGGGCATGGCACCCCCACTTTGACATCCATGCATGTGACCTGTGACCTCCCCCAGTTAATTGGTTCACCACATCTACTGCAGTGGTATTTGTTGACTAGGGTGGTACTACATGGTGTGGGTAGGGCAGTACTGGGGATACACATCTCGCTGTCCCACAGAGCTTTCAGTTGTCTGTTGCTATCCCAGTTAGACAACCCATTCCCTTACATGCTTGATCAATACCATAGATATGCTATGAGAAAAGTCCACCCCATTATTTTAATTTGTTACAGAAACTGGCTTACCTTGTGCCTGCAGCAGTTGTGAGGGTAGTGCTTGAGGGCTGACTATGTCTGATGCATACTATACACTGCCTATACATGGTCAGGTATACAGTAGGTGGTGTGATGTTTGGCCTCCATTTTACTGTATGTGCGAGTCAGAAAGAGACAGAGAGAAATGTCAGTCCCTGGGGCCCTACAGTGTCAGTGTATGTGCTATGCGTTGCCTCTTTGCCAAGGCCAGGGCATACTGGGCACACCTCTGTCTGCCTACAGGGCCAGGCTCAGGATGTTCCACCTCCGAGTCACTCTGTGCCTATGGAGGCCTTGACAATGGTGGGTAGCTGTATGGCCCTACCCCATTTTATTCCTACTGCAGCTGATTCTGCAGGATCATGTTGTGTAGCATGGCACATACTATGACCACGTGTGCACATGTGGCTGGAGAGTACTGCAAGGCTCCACCGGATATGTCAATGCAGTGTAACAATGACTTGAGCATCACAAACACATTATGGTGTTCTTGTGTGGGTATGTGTGTATTTCTTAAGGATGCCATCATCCACGGCTCCAGGGTGTAGCCAGCATCCCCAATAAATGGCCATATGGGATGTCCCCCCTGGCAAACCACTGATACAGCTGTGAGGAATGCCAGATGTGGGAGTTGTGATATCTTCCAGTGCAGCCAGCACACGCATTCATGATAATGCCCTGGGCATCGCACACGACTGGCAGTTGATGGAGTGGTACCCCTTGCGGTTTATGTAGACCCTACTACGGTCACCAGATGGTGCTTTGATGTGGATGTGCATGCAGTCTATGGCACCCAGTACCTTTGAGTAGTCTGCTACATGCTGGAAGAGATGCATATTGCCAGTCAGCTCCTCACGGGTGCTGGGGAATTTAATGTGCTCCGCGACATGTGTTCTCATGGCATCCAGGAACTGGTGGAGTATCCTGGATGCATATGCCTGTTAGACTCCCATGATATCCCCAGTTGCTCTTTGGAAAGCACCTGTAGCTAGTATTCTTAGAGCTACACATACCTTGGTATCCACTGAGATGGGTTCCCCTCTGTTTGTTCTGGATATGAGGCGAGGCTGACACAGCTCCACAATTTGCTGCAGTATGTCCCTGTCCACCCTGTAGCACTCTACTATCTCCAGATCATGTAGACTCTGGTAGGTTACCCTGGGCCTGAACACTCTTCTCCTCCTCTTCCTCATAAATCTGGGGTGATTGTCAGCATTGTCATCTTCACCACCATCAGCCTCTTGCACATACTGATGTATGAGAGCAACAGCAGCCCCTAACATTTTGTTAGTTTTGTCAGGTAAAATTTCCCTGTCTGTGTACACCGGTGGTGTAGTTTTTGTGGGAAAAAAAACAGACTGAAAGGTGTTTGCATAGTTTATTGTGGTGTGCTGCAGATGCTGCCTGTGTGATTGGCTGAGTATGATACATTCCACCTGCCAGCTCTATTACTTGTATTTGAGTGCTTCTATTCTGCTATTTCCTTTTTTTCCTTGTTCCACTTGCCATTTCCTGTATTTTTATTTTTGTGGTTTAAATCCCAGTGCGCACTGTGCACACCCGTTTAAGTGAAGTAAACAAGGCTATACAGACTCGGACACACCCCCTTGCTTACATATACACAGTGCTGCCATTTCCTGTTTTATTTCTGGTTTGTTCAAGCCCATTGCATGCCTAGCAAACCCGTTCAGTGAGTGTAAACACTGCAGAAAAGGAAATGGCCTGCCCTGGCCGAGAACACGTTAAGCTAAGCACAGCTAACCTAAGTAGGACGCCCCCCGCTTAGCTCTGCTTAGTTACACACAAACCCAGGCAACAGAGCTCCAATGTGCTTACAGCAAGCATGACAAACCCCCTTTTTATGTCATTTACTTATCCTGCTTATACAGCCGTATTCGAGCACCTACACGGTTAGGTGCATTCTGGAACTTAGAAGAAATTTGTGATTCAGTAAGATTCCCCCTCATTTGCATTCCCACTGCCTTACTCCATAGTTACTGCACTCACGCTGAGCCTTTTCTTTTAGCAACCAGTGTTCCTGGTATTGTTTTCATTCTGCATGCCATTGGCTATAATGGAAAAATGCAGATTTCCCTGAAAATTGCTTTTTCACAATTCTTTTTTTATTTTCAGCACAATCCCATTTGCGCGCCACTGCCCTATGCTTAAACAGCCAAGATCGGCCAAAAAAATAATAAAAGTTTTATTTTATAAGATTTAAGCTACTTTTCATGCCAATGGCCATATATTTGGCCATTGGTATGCCTACTAGATATAATACATGCTTTCTTTCGAGCTGCCATGCCTCCATTTTGTAATTTGCACAAATGTATTCAGTTAGTAACTGAAAACATTTCTGCAGGTTACACTATTCCTGCACAGACACCTGCCTGCTTCCTGGATCACTATTTTCCCTCATTTGCATGGTTTTCACCAGCAAATGAGGTAATTAGCATATATCAGTGGTGTCCATGCAGGAATAGTGCAGGAGCACTCATGCACGTTCCAGGAGCTCTATCCTGGATCACTTGTTGGCCATATTGAGTGCAGCAGCTCTTGCACTATTCCTGCACTCCGTGCAGAGCTTTCTGAATCCGGCTGATCATTACATCTACAACTTCAGATACTGCGAATATTTCTCCAAAGATTTTTTTTTTTTTTTTTTTTGCACTGGGGCAAGCTCCTCTCTGGGAGAATTTATCTCTGACACACTCCTTACTTAAATATAATAACTCCACACTCATACAACCTCAGAGAGACGAGAAAATTTCTCACACATTGAATCACTGCTGGTACACAATTAAAAACTTCTGGAGATTGCTAATGCCCACTGTTATGTTAAGTTTCTATGCACAAATACTGATCAACACTAATTTATGTGGTAATTCCAATGATCTAAAACAACACCGGCACTGATTTTCCATAGCCGTACACACTCCATCAAATGTGATTCAGCCATTTGTGTTTTCAATGAAATGTGTTTTAGATCAGTTGTGACACTTTTTTTAGATGAAATGTCTCATAAATCAGATTTCATATACCCATATATCCCTGGCCTGAGTGCACAGAGGTTAAGGTGCAGGATTACTAAGTGATAGACCTGAGTTTGAAACCTGACTGAGGAACAATAGGGCAGCAGTGTCTGTGTGTGGAGAAAAAGTTTGGCGATTTACTTCTGTAATATGTCACAAAAACCCTGTATGTTTTAGCCATGGATTTGCAATTGCTTGCTTATACAAACACACACACACACACAATATATATACTTGAATATATGTGTGTATGTATATATATATATATATATATATATATATATATATATATATATATATATATATATATATGTGTGTATATATATATATATATATATATATATATATATATATATATATATATATATATATATATACTAGCCATCATGTATTCTTAATTTACTCTTATTTTTAATATATGTATATATATATATATATATATATATATATATATATATATATATATATATATTCTGATGGACAATGTTATTTATGAAGGAAAGATGACACAAATCCTGGGGGACACTAGTACGTATTCCAGGGTCTCCATGAATGAAATTAACGTGGCATATAGAAAATTTGACCTTGCTATTTATGACCTCCTATTGGAAGGTTTGATTGACCATGACACCTTTAAATATTTGTCCATAGCCAGACTCAGGATACCTACCATTTTTGGTATCTTCAAGGTACACAAAGACCATGGGGATCCTCCCCTTAGGCCTATTGTTTTGGCTGTGGGCTCCAGGACAGCGCCCCTAGCCAAATTTTTGGATACTAAGCTTAAGAGTTTGTGGGGTACTGAGACTGAAATTTTAAAATATTCCTGGGAGTTTTTGAAGGGAATTTGATGCTAATCAGTCTTTTGATAACATCATTTTTGTAACAGTGGACATTAAAGATCTGTTTTCTGTTATCCCACATTCTATTTTATATTTCTACCGACAACTTGCATGTGGTACTACAACTAATGGAATTATGTTAAAAAATAATTTCATGTATTTCGGTAGCGAGTTTTTCCACCAGATTAAGGGGGCCACTATGGGGGCCAATTGCAACCCCACTTATGCAAATATTGTACTGTCCTGGTGGGAAAAGAAATATATTCTAAATTCCAGATTTAGTCCCAGCTGATCACACTATACACGATTTTTGGATGACATTTGTATTTTTTGGAGGGACACAGTCAGCAAATTACATACGTTTTTAGATTATTTAGAAACTGCTACCACATTTCTTCACTTTACCAGTACCGTTACTTATAGCAAGATGGATTTTTTGGATGTAAGCATAATAAAGACATCCCAGGGTATTAAGTCCAAAGTGTTTTGCAAAGAAACCTTTTCCAACTCCTATTTGAGTGCTCCCACCCTCATCATCAAAAAAAAGTATATTTAAAGGGCAACTAATTAGAGCTAGCAGGATGACTTCTGTGGATGAGGATTTTGATGAGGAATGTGAATTTTTGGAAGGTTTGTTTAGTGAAAGGGGCTACCCTGCTAATTTATTGAAAGACACTAAATCTGAAATCAAGAGTTCATGTGCAGAAAAATATTCTCCTCTGTCAGGTAAAGGTACTTTGGTTACTGGGAACCAGTGCATCTGTCTTGGTGGAGACCAATACAATAAGGCACTTATTATTAAATATAATTCAGATTCTCAGAAAGTAGAAGGGATTCTGAGGAGAGAATAGAGCAGATTCACCACCCTTACTGACTTGAAAGGTTTGGCTAAGGAACCCATGAATATTATTTTTAAAAAGGGGAAGAATTTGAAAGAACTTTTTGAAGGTTGTAAGTTGGATATGAGAGGAATTAATGTTAATAAAAAAATGAACATATAGGTGTGGAGGATGCTCACAATGTGCCTACATTACAAACACTGACAATATACCAATTCCTAGTAGGAAGAAGGTAAACTACGGATCTAGTTACTGTATTTTTAGCACTAGTGGTTTGGTATACTTAGTGACTTGTGGGCTCTGCGGAGAATTTTATGTGGGCAAGACTGAATGAAAATTTTAAAAAGTATTTACGAGCATTTGTATGACATTCGGACAAGGAATGACAAGAATGTTTTGTATAAATATAGTTTGTGGTGTGAACATGCAAGTTTTTCTTTCTTTGTTCTTGAGACTGTTCTTCCGGATGTTAGAGGGGGTCCATGGGAAACCAGGCTTGAATATAGTGAGCTATTTTGGCAGGTGACCTTGGACACTGCTAAAGCCCCTGGTCTAAATGAGAATATTTATATTGCCCCATTATTAAAATTAAGGGCTGCTAAACTATAGACCCCCCCCCTTTATTCCTATCTTCCTATTTTTAGAGTTTTTAATAATTTCACAGTGTGCTTTTGCCATAGTTTAGAATAGTTCTGGAAAGATTATCACAATGTGAGCCTACACAACTTTTTCCTTAATTTTTTGGAATTAAGGGTGCACTTTCTATTTTAACCACTTGAGTGAGACATTTTATTATGGTTTTACGGAAATTAAGTATATTTTTATATATTCTTGTACATATATTTAAACATCTTTTATATATACATACAGTCAATGGTTATGATGCACTTTTCAATGTTTTTTTACTGATAGTTTTATTTGTCAATATTTTAATGTATAAGTAAGCTTTTAAAAAGTGGTTTTGGCTATTGTTTTAGTGTGAGAACAAACAGCACTATTAAGCAATTAGCAATCATTGTTTTTCACTCCAAGCATTTTATTGGTGTTTTTTTAATTGCTGCTTGTATAAATTGAGGGAGGGAACACAGGAAGCTCATCTGATGAAGTCTTTTTACAGACAAAAACATGTGTGTCTTTGTGAACGTTAATGTCTTCTGTGTGAAACTGTGGAAAATAAAGAGCATTTTTATTGCTTTTCGTTTCAGTGGAGTGTTTCTTACAGCCTTGGACTTTATTTTTATTTAGATATATATATATATATATATATATATATATATATATATATATATATATATATATATATATATATATATATATATATATATATATATATATATATATATATATATACACACACACACACACACACACATATATATATATATATATATATATTTAATACTTTGTACAAATCTCTACATTGTTCTAATTTTCCTTTTAGATATTATAATAATTTCCCTATTAGTTGTATTCTTTATAATGTACTTCTGTTTATGTGTAGTTGATTACTAGTTATCTCACAGCAATTCAAGCTGGTTCAGAAGCTGGTTAGCTGTGATCATTACCCAAATCAACAAACTCACTAACTGACTAACTAACTGACTAGCTAGCTAATACTACAGGTAACTTTAAATGTAACGAGTCATCAAAACCTTGCAATCAGTAGCCCAGACACATGCTCTAGGATGTTCCATGCCTGGGTGTGAGCAATGTTGAAATTCATCTTAGCAATGGTGTACTGAGGTCCTGTGTCAGGGTTCAAGGATGTAGCCACTATCATATGCAAGGCACAACATAACAAATGTTTCTTTTTTTTTTCTGGAAGAGATGACTATATGCATAGCGTGCATATATGTATCCACATGTATTCTGCACAGTGTGCCAGCACCTGTCAACAAGGTGGTCTTGTGTGAAATCACCATACTGGAAACTGACAAGCAGCTCTGGTGTATGCCATCCATGAGAATTATGCAAACTACCAGGATGCTGTGGCCACACATAGGTAATGATTCCTTGAGTGCCTCAAACAATTTTTTATTTATTTTATTTTTATTTTATTTTGCATTTGTTGA
This sequence comes from Protopterus annectens, assembly GCF_019279795.1. Lineage (NCBI taxonomy): Eukaryota > Metazoa > Chordata > Ceratodontiformes > Protopteridae > Protopterus > Protopterus annectens. The sequence goes on from NC_056735.1 coordinate 804,178,825, forward strand.
CCGGGCTAGTCTAGCTGGATACATGTCCATTTTCAGTAGAGGCCCGGGGAGAAAAGCTCCAAGAAACATACAAAAATTAATTAATATAGAAGTTATGACAGATCAATATATAAAAAAACAGCAATTCTTACAAGTATATAAGTAATATATATATATTTTTTTTAGTACAAATTATAATAATCGTAGTGATTAATAACATAAGCATTAATTCTGTAGAGGGTAATGTATAAGAGAGGGTGCATTATACATATATACATAAGTTTTAGATGCAATAACATAGTAAATTGAAACATTAAGGGAAGATTGTGAAGGATGTGGGGTGAAAATTAGAAAAAGGAAAAGGTTAGTCAGGGTTTGTACAGGAGCATAGCCAGTGTTTGTTGAGAAATAGTTTTAGACTTCTTTTGACAAGTGAGAGAGAAGTCTGAGTGGTGAGTTCAGATGGTAGTTGATTCCATAGTTTACCAACAGAGTTAGAGAACAAGGAGTCACCTGCTGAGTTGTTAGATTTGGTCGTACTGATCAGCAGTTTATTTGAGGAGCATAGAGTCTTGAGATTATTGTAAGGGGTAATGAGGCTAGACAGTATTGGAGTGTTGCTGGGTTGATACAGGGTCTTGTGGGTTATTGTAAGTTGGTGAAATTGGAGCTGGTTAAGAAATTCTATCCAGTCTAGCTGTTTTAGATTCAAACAGTGATGGGTTCTGAAAGGAGAGCCTGTAGCAAATCTAGCAATATTATTATAGGATGTTACTAGTTTGTTGAGGTTGTTTTTGGAGAGATTGGTGTATATAGGAGAAGCATAGAGTAGAGTGGAGGTTAAGTGAGTTCTGGCTATAGCAGTCGTGGCTACTGGTGTAAGAAAGGGTTTGATTCTGTAAAGGGATCCTAGTTTTTTATTAACTAATTTTATTGTGGTGTTTATATGAGTATCAAAGTTGAGGTTGTTGTCGATTGTTATTCCTAAGAGTTTAGTGGTTGGGTCAGGAGAAATAAGAGTACTGTTGTTGGATGTGAGAGTGAAATGTAAGGGGGTGGACTTTCAGGTGGGTGTAAAGAGTAACAGTTTAGTTTTTTGGGGGTTTAAGAGGAGGCAGCAGTTTGAGAACCATTGTTCGACAGTATTGAAAGCTTTTTGGGTAAGAGACTGAAGTTCAGATTGAGAAGTGGCAGAACAGATTATAGTAGAGTCATCTGCATATTGAACGCATTTGGTGTGTGGAATAGCTGTTTGAAGATCATTAATATAAATGGAAAATAGGAGTGGGCTTAATATGGAGCCCTGTGGGAGACCGAGGGAGATAGGAAGGTGATTAGATAGTTTATTTTGCCTGAGTACAGCCTGCTGTCGGTTTTCTAGGTAGGATGCAAACCAATTCATAGATAGAGGATCAAGTGAAAGGGAATTAAGTATGTGTTGAAGGAGTTGGTGGTTGACCATGTCAAAAGCCTTAGATAAATCAATGAAGACTGCAGAGGAAAGAATATTTTTATTGCGGTTTTGTTAATACAGTTTGTGAAGGATAGCAGGGCTGTGGTGGTACTGTGATAAGGTCTGAATCCATGTTGACAGTTGGCAAGTAGGATATTATGGAGTAGGTGGTTAAGAAGTTGCTTATGGATGCATTTTCCATTATTTTTTCTAGAGGGGATAGTAAAGCGATGGGGCAAAAGTTAGAGAAGTCATTTGAGTTCCCCCCCTTTATGCAGTGGGATGATATGAGAAATTTTCCAGATAGATGGGATAGTTCCTTCACTTATGGTTCTATTTATCAGAATGGAAATGGGATAGGCAATGGCTTTAGCTCCTTTTTACAGGAATTCTGCTGGGAGTTTGTCAGCTGAGGGGGTAGTTGGTTTTAATTTTTGGAGAAGGGAGCAGATAAAGGAAGTAGACACAGGTTGTAAATAAAATGATGGGGGTGGGTTTGCAGTAGAAGTAGGCAGATTAGAGGTATCAGGAGATAGATGGCTAGCAAGAGTTTGTATAGCATCTGTGAAGAAAGAATTGAAGGCATTAGCTGTTTGTGTGGGATTTTCGGGGTTAGATCCTTGTAGGTTGGGTGTGATAGATTGGCCTGGGTAAAGAAGTTTGTTAATGCTAGTCCAAGATTTTTGTGGTTCTTTGTGGGAGGATTGCTGTAATTGGAGGTAAAAGTTATTTTTGTCTAGCAGGATGGCTTTTTTTGTACTATTTCTATGTTGCCTAAAGTTTTGGTGATCTGTAGGATTCTTAGTAGTACGCCATTTTGCCCAGGATTTGTTTCTGAGAAGGATTTTTTCCCTAGTATTTTTAGTGAGCCAGGGGGCTGGTTTAGCTTTATTTCTAATAGAGCGTATTGGGGGGTGGTGGTCCAGGATGGTTAAGAATGTGGAACTGAAGTATTCTACTGCTTCATTTAGGGGGAGAGATTTGAATGGTGACCAATTACATTGTTTGAGTTCTGTTTGGAAAAGTTCTGGGTTAAAGTACTTTTTGGTGCGTACTGTTCTGAAAGTGTTAGGGAAAGTTAGATTGGTTTTATGTCTAATAATATAGGTAAGTGAATGGTCACTTAGGTCATCTGGAAGGGTTCCTGCTGTATAAGTTTGATGAGGACTATTAGTAAGTATCCAGTCCAAGATACTTTCTTTGTTATTGAGTCTATTAGTTCTGGTAGGGGAGTTAATAGTTTGTGAGAAGCCATAAAGGTTAATATGGGTGGTGGGTTTTGTATTACTACAGGAATTCCAATCAATATTAAAGTCTCCTAGGACTATGGTTTCTTGTGGGAGATTAATAGAAAGCCAGTTAAGAATATACTGAGTGCACTAATGTTATTTCCTGGGGGAATATATATACAAATGATATTTATGGCTTTATGTGTATTTACTTGAAATTTGGAGATAATTATTTCAGCATTATTGTCCAAAGGTGGGTTAAGATTAATAGTGCTAACTTGTAGCTCTGCTTTATAGAGGATTGCTACCCCTCCTCCCTTTTTGGCTGTGCGGTATAGTCTAATAATATTGTAAGCAGGTGGGGCAATTTCATTGTCTTTAATGGTAGGTTTCAGCCATGTTTCAGATAAACATAGGATAAGGCAATCCCAAGCAAAACAAAGACTCTTTGTACCAAAGGCAAGCGCCCAGTCTGTGGACCCCAGCCATAAACAAACTCTACAACAAAAGGAGGAAGCTACTACAAGATAGAGCAAAATCCTTAAAAGGTAAGACACCCTTGATCACTATAAGTAAAAAACTAAGAGCTCTCATAAAATCATCCAAAGCAAATTTCGAGAGAAAAACAGCTAAAGACTCAAAAGACAATCATAAAGCCTTCTTTAGCTATGTTAGAAACCTAGGAGGAAACTCCCAGATATGCTCAGAACTAGTTCAAAATGATGTGAAGATTACTGATCCTACAGACATTGCCAACATACTGGCTGACAGGTTCAGTGCAAACTTCTCCCTCCCCAAAAGGAGAGATATCTATACCAAACGAGTGCAGCCCCCAAACATCTCCAGCCCAAGTGAGAACTGCTCTCTCCAAAGCAAAAACACAGCATCCATGGGACCTGATGGTGTCCCCGGCTGTGTGCTCCACGAACTCAATGAGGAATTAAACCCACAGCTAGGACAACTGTTTAATCAAAGTCTTACCTCTGATACGCACTCAGGGAGTGGCGACTGCAACTGTGGTCCCACTTCACAAAGGCGGTGCCTCCACAGACCCTGGAAATTACCGCCCATTAGCTTGACAAGCCTTATCTGCAAAGCCATGGAGAGGATCATAATGGACCTCATAAATAAAGACATAGGAATTTGCAGACTTTGGATCCAACCCAGTTTGGCTTTGTCAAAGGCAGATCATGCCTTTTAAACTTGGTTGACTTTTTCAAAACAGTCACCAAAGCCATTGATGAGGGAACGGCAGTCCATACAGCCTACCTCGATCTGGCTAAGGCCTTCGATACAATACCCCACTCGGGTATCATTGAAAAACTCATCAGCTTAAATGTTAACCCATACATCACAAGATGGGTTGCAAACTGGCTGAGTGACAGAACCCACAGGGTCAGGGTTGCTGGCGCCATGTCAGACTCAAAGCCTGTCACAAGTGGTGTCCCACAGGGCTCAGTCCTGGGCCCACTCTTGTTTGGCATCTACTTTTCCGAAGTACAAGCAAACACAGGAGGGTTATGAGCTGACAAAGTTTGCAGATGACTGCAAACTGGGCGCCATAGTAGAAAACACATCTGACACAGATATCCTTCAGAAGGGTCTCACAGAAACGGATAACTGGTGCCAGAGCCACGGCCTAAAGTTAAATGCCAAAAATGCATAGTCATACCCTTCGAAAAACAAGGTTACCCATAGCTACCAAATAGGTGGCAATCCACTGAGCACAGAAGAAGTTATCAGGACCTGGGGACCCAGGTTGATAGTAGTCTGTCATTCGACACCCATGTAGCTAAAGTAGTTAGGAAGACCTTCTACATTGCCCACCTTATCATGAAGGGATTCTCATCTAGATCAAGGGAGGTCATTGTCTCCTTTACTCATCACTCATCAGACCAATGATTGAGTACAATGCCCCATTCGGAATGTATCTGACCCGACAGTTGCAGCAGCTGGAGAGGCCACAAAAGTTCCTCACCAAAAGGATAAAAGGTCTCAAAAATCTGTCCTATGCTGCCCGACTGAAAGAACTCCAGCTCTATTCAGTCGCTATCGCTTGCTCAGAGGTGACCTTTGCCTAACATACAAGGCCATGTCAAACCCAGATTTGATGAATATGCTTCACCTCAAAAGATCTAGATCCATCAGAGCCACAAGGGCGGGAGACTTAAACCTCGACACGGCTATCAATAGGACGTGCTGGAGGGATAGATTCATCACCCAAAGACTCCCTATGCTGTGGAACAAAATCCCGTGACATGTGAGGCAGAGCACCTCGCTGGCCTTGTTCAAGAGAAATCTTGACCAATGGATGGGAGATCGCAGATATACCCCAGGGATTACCTCAGTGTCACTGCTCGACAGAGGCACAGCAAAATAATGGGTATAGTTCCCCATACTAAAGGGGTGGCGTAAGCCACAAAACTATGGGCTAGGCTTGTAAATGCCCTCGGGCAGATAGCCTAGTATGAACCTATGAACCTATGAACCTATATATATATATATATATATATATATATATATATATATATATACACACACACACACACAGACACATATATATATATATATATATATATATATATTTAATACTTTGTACAAATCTCTACATTGTTCTAATTTTCCTTTTAGATATTATAATAATATCCCTATTAGTTGTATTCTTTATAATGTACCTCTGTTTATGTGTAGTTGATTACTAGTTATCTCACAGCAATTCAAGCTGGTTCAGAAGCTGGTTAGCTGTGATCATTACCCAAATCAACAAACTCACTAACTGACTAACTAACTGACTAGCTAGCTAATACTACAGGTAACTTCAAATGTATCCAGTCATCAAAACCATGCAATCAGTAGCCCAGACACATGCTCTAGGATGTTCCATGCCTGTATGTGAGCAATGTTGAAATTCATCTCAACAATACTGTGCTGAGGTCTTGAATCAGGGTTCAAGGATGTAGCTACTATCATATGCAAGGCACAACACAACATATTATTTTTCTGGAAGAGATGACTACATGCATAGCGTGCATATATGTATCCACATGTATTCTGCACACTGTGCCAACACTTATCAACAAGGCGATCTTGTGTGAAATCACCATACTGGCAACTGACAAGCAGCTCTGGTGTATGCCATCCATGAGAATTATGCAAGCTACCAGGATGCTGTGGCCACACATAGGTAATGATTACTTGAGTGCCTCAAACAATTTTTTATTTATTTTATTTTTATTTTATTTTGCATTTGTTGACCGGGCTAGTCTAGCTGGATACATGTCCATTTTCAGTAGAGGCCCGGGGAGAAAAGCTCCAAGAAACATACAAAAATTAATTAATATAGAAGTTATGACAGATCAATATATAAAAAAACAGCAATTCTTACAAGTATATAAGTAATATATATATTTTTTTTAGTACAAATTATAATACTCGTAGTGATTAATAACATAAGCATTAATTCTGTAGAGGGTAATGTATAAGAGAGGGTGCATTATACATATATACCTAAGTTTTAGATGCAATATCATAGTAAATTGAAACATTAAGGGAAGATTGTGAAGGATGTGGGGTGAAAATTAGAAAAAGGAAAAGGTTAGTCAGGGTTAGTACAGGAGCATAGCCAGTGTTTGTTGAGAAATAGTTTTAGACTTCTTTTGACAAGTGAGAGAGAAGTCTGAGTGGTGAGTTCAGATGGTAGTTGATTCCATAGTTTACCAACAGAGTTAGAGAACAAGGAGTCACCTGCTAAGTTGTTAGATTTGGTCGTACTGATCAGCAGTTTATTTGAGGAGCATAGAGTCTTGAGATTATTGTAAGGGGTAATGAGGCTAGACAGTATTGGAGTGTTGCTGGGTTGATACAGGGTCTTGTGGGTTATTGTAAGTTGGTGAAATTGGAGCTGGTTAAGAAATTCTATCCAGTCTAGCTGTTTTAGATTCAAACAGTGATGGGTTCTGAAAGGAGAGCCTGTAGCAAATCTAGCAATATTATTATAGGATGTTACTAGTTTGTTGAGGTTGTTTTTGGAGAGATTGGTGTATATAGGAGAAGCATAGAGTAGAGTGGAGGTTAAGTGAGTTCTGGCTATAGCAGTCGTGGCTACTGGTGTAAGAAAGGGTTTGATTCTGTAAAGGGATCCTAGTTTTTTATTAACTAATTTTATTGTGGTGTTTATATGAGTATCAAAGTTGAGGTTGCTGTCGATTGTTATTCCTAAGAGTTTAGTGGTTGGGTCAGGAGAAATAAGAGTACTGTTGTTGGATGTGAGAGTGAAATGTAAGGGGGTGGACTTTCAGGTGGGTGTAAAGAGTAACAGTTTAGTTTTTTGGTGGTTTAAGAGGAGGCAGCGGTTTGAGAACCATTGTTCGACAGTATTGAAAGCTTTTTGGGTAAGAGACTGAAGTTCAGATTGAGAAGTGGCAGAACAGATTATAGTAGAGTCATCTGCATATTGAACGCATTTGGTGTGTGGAATAGCTGTTTGAAGATCATTAATATAAATGGAAAATAGGAGTGGGCTTAATATGGAGCCCTGTGGGAGACCGAGGGAGATAGGAAGGTGATTAGATAGTTTATTTTGCCTGAGTACAGCCTGCTGTCGGTTTTCTAGGTAGGATGCAAACCAATTCATAGATAGAGGATCAAGTGAAAGGGAATTAAGTATGTGTTGAAGGAGTTGGTGGTTGACCATGTCAAAAGCCTTAGATAAATCAATGAAGACTGCAGAGGAAAGAATATTTTTGTTGCGGTTTTGTTAATACAGTTTGTGAAGGATAGCAGGGCTGTGGTGGTACTGTGATAAGGTCTGAATCCATGTTGACAGTTGGCAAGTAGGATATTATGGAGTAGGTGGTTAAGAAGTTGCTTATGGATGCATTTTTCCATTATTTTTTCCTAGAGGGGATAGTAAAGCGATGGGGCAAAAGTTAGAGAAGTCATTTGAGTTCCCCCCTTTATGCAGTGGGATGATATGAGAAATTTTCCAGATAGATGGGATAGTTCCTTCACTTATGGTTCTATTTATCAGAATGGAAATGGGATAGGCAATGGCTTTAGCTCCTTTTTACAGGAATTCTGCTGGGAGTTTGTCAGCTGAGGGGGTAGTTTGTTTTAATTTTTGGAGAAGGGAGCAGATAAAGGAAGTAGACACAGGTTGTAAATAAAATGATGGGGGTGGGTTTGTAGTAGAAGTAGGCAGATTAGAGGTATCAGGAGATAGATGGCTAGCAAGAGTCTGTATAGCATCTGTGAAGAAAGAATTGAAGGCATTAGCTGTTTGTGTGGGATTTTCGGGGTTAGATCCTTGTAGGTTGGGTGTGATAGATTGGCCTGGGTAAAGAAGTTTGTTAATGCTAGTCCAAGATTTTTGTGGTTCTTTGTGGGAGGATTGCTGTAATTGGAGGTAAAAGTTATTTTTGTCTAGCAGGATGGCTTTTTTGTACTATTTCTATGTTGCCTAAAGGTTTGGTGATCTGTAGGATTCTTAGTAGTACGCCATTTTGCCCAGGATTTGTTTCTGAGAAGGATTTTTTCCCTAGTATTTTTAGTGAGCCAGGGGGCTGGTTTAGCTTTATTTCTAATAGAGCGTATTGGGGGGTGGTGGTCCAGGATGGTTAAGAATGTGGAACTGAAGTATTCTACTGCTTCATTTAGGGGGAGAGATTTGAATGGTGACCAATTACATTGTTTGAGTTCTGTTTGGAAAAGTTCTGGGTTAAAGTACTTTTTGGTGCGTACTGTTCTGAAAGTGTTAGGGAAAATTAGGTTGGTTTTATGTCTAATAATATAGGTAAGTGAAAGGTCACTTAGGTCATCTGGAAGGGTTCCTGCTGTATAAGTTTGATGAGGACTATTAGTAAGTATCCAGTCCAAGATACTTTCTTTGTTATTGAGTCTATTAGTTCTGGTAGGGGAGTTAATAGTTTGTGAGAAGCCATAAAGGTTAATATGGGTGGTGGGTTTTGTATTACTACAGGAATTCCAATCAATATTAAAGTCTCCTAGGACTATGGTTTCTTGTGGGAGATTAATAGAAAGCCAGTTAAGAATATACTCGAGTGCACTAATGTTATTTCCTGGGGGAATATATATACAAATGATATTTATGGCTTTATGTGTATTTACTTGAAATTTGGAGATAATTATTTCAGCATTATTGTCCAAAGGTGGGTTAAGATTAATAGTGCTAACTTGTAGCTCTGCTTTATAGAGGATTGCTACCCCTCCTCCCTTTTTGGCTGTGCGGTATAGTCTAATAATATTGTAACCAGGTGGGGCAATTTCAT